>NC_069002.1:1973733-1974322 GCF_001194135.2 Octopus bimaculoides | reverse complement strand
ATATATATTCATGCTCTGTTCTAAAGAAATAAAACGTATATTAAGAAATCTCTACGGCTGTTATGACGTAGATATGTGTGTAGTTTGTTAAGTATACACGTACATGCGTATGTATGTGTGTGCGTGCGTTTTTGCATGCGTCTATGACTGTATGCATGTATATATGTATGTTCATACATTGCCTCTTTATGTCCGTATATGAATATCATGCAAATAGGTGATCAATATGGCGCATTCGAGGAAGTTCAATAACTCATCATGATCTTTCGGTATCCGATCAATATTTGTCACTACTTTTTCCACAGATTCTCTCTTTCTTTTTCTCTATCTCCCCCTCCCTCCTTCCCTCTCCTTCTCCCTTTCTCTCTCTCTCTCTCTTTCTCTCTCTCTATCTCTCTTCTTCTCTCGTTGTGTCTCTTTCTCTCTCTATCGTTTTGGCTTATTTTTCATTGCCCTAATTTTCTCTGCTCTCACTTGCGTCTTCATATATATATACTCATACACACACGCACACACACATACTAGCAGACCCATATATGTATTTATATATATATATACACACATACGTACATACATACATACATATATA
>NC_069002.1:1972406-1973723 GCF_001194135.2 Octopus bimaculoides | reverse complement strand
ATACATATATATATATATATATATATATGCATTCACCCTTATATACATATTTATATGTAAGTTTTATCAAGTTTATTAGCACTCAACCCTATACGCATACTAAAACCCTATGTTTTGCAATATTTCTTCCCCTGTATTATCATTATTATCATCATCAACCTTATTATCATCATCATTATTATTGTTGTTGTTGTTGTTGTTGTTGTTGTTGTTGTTATTATTATTATTATTATTATTATTATTATTATTATTATTATCATCATCATCATCATCATCCAGGCATTATTATTATTATTATTATTATTATTATTATTATTATTATTATTATTATTATTATTATTATTATTATTATTATCATTATTATCATCATCATCATCATCATCATCCGAGCATTATTATTATTATTATTGAGTGAGACAGCAATACATGCCATCAAAGTGAAACTGGCGTACAAATATTCGAAGCCTAATATAACCATCCTGATTACCTGTCTAATAAGGGTACACCAGGCACATGCATCACAACCATATGTGAAAAGAGTAGAAACATTGTCATCTTTGTTGAAGCGCATAATTGCAACTTCTTATTACTTAATCGGTACTTTATGATGTAAAAATAACGACTTTAAAACATTAAAAACCTTTCAAGCCTACAGTATTCCCAAATATGGGGAAAGTAATAATATTCGTCAATAAAGAATTTGGCATACGAGAAATCATTTTTGGAATCAACATTCACACTACCCTGCATTGTTTCAATATATTTAAGAAATTGCACCAGGGAACGTGATAAATAAGGATTTGGGGTTCTTGTACAATTCCCCCTCTTAGTACATTCAAGCAATTGTTTAAAGTTACTTTAATTTTGGCTGATCTCATTTGTAATATTTAACTGCTGAACTTAGAACTTTCTATCCATTAACCAATTTATTTGGTTTCATTAAACGCAAATTACTGTAATCAACTTTCTTACAAGTTGTTTATTAGTCCGTCTAAGCGAACTGAATTTGTGATATCTTACCTAAATAATCATCCCAGCTTCTACAGTGTTATATATCTATTCATTCTCGCTTGTTACCCGTTAATTATTGCTGCTTTTAAAATTGCCTTTGGAGTTTTGCTGTTACGAAATCGGTTTAGAAAAAAGTCATTTCGTGTTAGTTACAATGCTTGGCACATTGGGCAACTACTCTAACCTTGGAACGACCGATATCTTGTGGGTGTGAATTTGATAGGAGGGAACCGTCTAAAACCTTCGTTCATACATACACACACACACACACACATATATATATATATATATATATATATATATATA
>NC_069002.1:1970984-1971822 GCF_001194135.2 Octopus bimaculoides | reverse complement strand
ATATATATATATATATATATATATATATACAGAGTGAGAGAGAGAGAGATGTACATTCATGCTTATACATTTATCCATGTCTACATACATATGCAGTCATTGAACGAATACAATAATTTGCGGCAGGGGATTAAAGAATTAAAGTTTTCCACCTAATGGCTTTTAAACGTTGTGCTCATTGAAAGAAACAAGTAAACAAATGCGGGGTCTTTTAAATACTATCTCTTGGGGCCCTGCATAACGATGGTCAATATTACGGCGTAAATGAGCCTTAATGGGGAAAGCCAATAATATTTCGGCGGAATCAAGTAGAAAACAAAGAATTCTTTTGTTCATAGATGTGTGTGTATATATGTATGTGTGTATTAGATGTTACACACACACACACACATACACACACACGAACACACACTCACAGATATGCATGTGTTTGTGTGTGTGTGTATACATACATACATACATACATACATACATACATGCATACATGGCTGTGTGGTAAGAAGCTTGCTTCCCAACCACACGGTTTCAGATTCAATCCCACTACTTGGGCAAGTGTCTTCTATTATAGCTTCGGACCGACCAAAGCCTTGTGAGTGGATTTGTTGGACGGAAACTGATAGAAGCCTGCCTTACATATATATGTTTATATATCCATGTGTGTTTAGCGCATGTCTTGCTTTTGTAAGTTGGTTCCCTGACGATGAATTTATGTGCAATTCCAGCACCTCTTACTTCTTTGGAGTAGAGTGCACATATATTTCGAAACATATATAGGAATTAAATGAACTTATTGATTATATGCGTTTTGCTCCATTTATTATTATTCTTCATATATATA
>NC_069002.1:1967024-1970394 GCF_001194135.2 Octopus bimaculoides | reverse complement strand
AGAGAGAGAGAGAGAGAGAGAGAGAGAGAGAGAGAGAGAGAGAGAGAGAGAGAGAGAGAGACGGAGAATGAGAGAGTGAGAGAGTGAGAGCAGAAGAGTGAGATTGAGAGGCTTGACGATGTTGATAAAGAGAGTAGAGATGAAACGATCTACAGATATATATGGATATGTAAGAATGTGTGTGTGTGTGTGTGTGTGTGTGTGTGTGTGTGTCTGTGTCTGTGTGTGTATGTAGACAGAGAGAGAGAGAGAGTCACAGAGAGAGAGTCACAGAGAGAGAGTCACAGAGAGAGAGTCACAGAGAGAGAATCACAGAGAGAGAGAGAGAGAGAAACAGAAACATAGATGGAGGGTAGATAAAAATAAAATTTGTACATTTATATAGAGAGTGTAATGGTGGATATTGAGATAGACACACACGCACACACATACACACACTTACATACACACATACGGACGTATACTATGTATGCATAATAATATATATAACTCAAGAGAATTATGGACGTGTATGTGTTTGTGTGTGTATGTGTGTGTGTGCGTGCGTGCATGTGTGTGTATAAGCATAATTGTTAGAAATGGTGACCTCAGACATTGGAGCACAGCAATATCAATTAGAGAAACATAACAGAAAATATTCAAATTACGGTGACTATAAAGCGAAGGCTAATTAGCGAGATGAGTGATTACGACAGAAGGAAATATTTTAAAATGATGCAAAAAGTTATCTTATGACAAAACAGGAAATGACTATTATGTCCAATGATAATAATAATTTGTTAGAAACCATTATAGAGAGATGTCAAAAATCGCTACGGTATTTAATATATCGTCATAATATCGTTATTTTTAATATCAGAGACGATGATTTCTCGAAGGGGGTGACTAGGCAAAGTTGTTAATGCTATGGATTTAATCTCTTTGAGTTTGTAACTTATGAGAGATCGAACAAAGAAATTTGTGGAACACTTTGCAAGGAACGTTTTTGATTACTGTTTTTTTTTTCTTTGCGTCGTAAGCTTAATGTTATTGTTACAATTACTTGAAATGCAAAATAGATATTACTGGATCGACAGTGCATTGGGCAAAATGCTTAACGTTCTAAGTTCAAATCTCGCCTCAGTCGACTTTGCCTTTCATCCTTTCAAGGTCGATAAAATAAAAAAAAAACTACTTGTGCATTGAAGTCGATGAACTCGACTACTGATCCCACCCCACCCCTAAAGAAATTTCAAGGGTTTTTTGCTAATAGTAGGAAGAATTATAATTACTATATCCGGTGGTGAGCTGTTCGAATCTTTAGTCCGTCGGAAAAAATGCTTATGTTTTGGATTCAAATTGAGCCGAGATGAGCCTTGACTTTCATCCCTCTGGGTTCGTAAATGAAAAATTCCAGACAAGAACTGGTGTCAATGGCATCGATTAGTCCCCTTCCCTAAAATTGCAGGCCTTATGGTAAAATTTGAAACCATTTAAGGTCGTGAACTGGTAAAATCTTGTATTTCGGACAAAATGCTTAGCGATATTTCTTGTGACTTTATATTCTGTGTTCAAATTCTTCAAAAGTCGACTTAGCCTCTCATCAATACGGAATCGATAAAATAGGCCTGTCTTCCCAAACATTACTGGCCTTGAGCCTAAATTTGAAACAATTATTACTACTTCAATAAAGCATCGGGTTAAACAAAAAATATTCCTGCGCGAGAATTTTATTCTATAAGAAATACATAACTTTTTATTTTCAAAATGGTGGCTAACAATTATTTTATGAAATAAAATATTATTGGCTTTTATTCATAAGCGTCATAAGCGTAGGCAGGACTGCTAAATTGGGGCTAGCTTCGAGTTAAACGACGAAGATCCATACAGTATCTAATATTTCAGCTACTACCACTGACTGGTCTGAATCCAATAATATCGGATATTTCTGAATGGTTTGTCAATTAGCTGCTATATATGGAAATTCTGAGAGTATTCTACGTCAAAAATTATAGACTTCTAACAACATAAATTTACACCAAGAATCATTTACTGTAGAAAAATATATGTAAAACTCATCGTTTTAAACTGATGGGAACACCGTGTGATCACAACAGATTCTGTGGAATTAATACATGAGGCGATTATAAAAAGAGTATGATCATGGTAGTGCATCTTAATAGCTACAAATAAATCAAAGATGAATAACTCCGGCCTGATTTAATTATATCGGGCAAAGGCGGATGTAAGTTATGATCAAATGAAATTGTATATTTCTGGCGTATTTCTATTCCATCAGTCCACCAAAAATTGATCGAATTTATAACAAATATTAAATACGTTTGACTAAGCAGAAGGCCAAAATGTTTGTGAGAGATAGAGAGATAGAGAGACAGATGCACAGACAGACTGACAAACAGACAAGCAGAGAATATCATCACTTGTTTTGATAGTAACAAATCAGATGACATCGAAACATCGAAAACCTACTTTCACTTTTAATGGTACATCCAGGAAAATGAAAAATTCATAAATAATTAAACCGAAGTGGAGAGGTTAGTTCTAAGAACTTCGTTAAAACCCAGCAAAGCTTTATTGAAGTCATCAATATATTTGGCTATCGACATCGCTTACTTTGAATATTTAATGCCATAAACTCGTCCATTCTAAATAATTATTGAATGGATGAAAACGTCCATTAACTACGTATACGTCTGGGGATTGACATCAAACGTATATATACATTGATGTGTCTCTTAACCCATCAGTTCTTTAAGGGTACAACTAAAGATCTCGTCATTATAGATAAGTGCTTTCCAAACCTTTTAAGGATGGCAACAAACACGATTTTCTGTTGTTTCACCAAAAATGACACGATGTGTTATTAATATAATGTCGCTGAATAATTTCCTTTTAGCCATAATGATAATTGTTCACGCTTATTCGTGTGTGTTGTACGTCAATAAAATCTTACTCTCATCAGTTATCTAACAAGTGCAAAGAAAGCAATGCTTCGCTGAGGAGGCTTAATAACCCCGAAACGTCTACTGACTCATCACACCTATTTACTAAGTTCAGATTAACAATATATCTATATTTTCTTCACCTCACCGTATAAGTATTATACGAGTACATTAATTACTTTACAATTTTTAGAAGGTTTTTGACAATGAATTGCAGCTTTTGGTTCTGAGTTCGAATACCGCGAACGTCAGCTTCAATTTTTATTCTTCTGGGTTCGATAAAATAGAATACTTGTAAACTACTAAGGGATTAATATAATTGAAGTGACCCCTCCATCGACAAAACTTTCAGACAAAATATTAATTAAATGGAGCATTTTAATCTCTACATTTAACATGATGGCCCTAATTTAATCCTAGTATATATA
>NC_069002.1:1964455-1966714 GCF_001194135.2 Octopus bimaculoides | reverse complement strand
TATATATATATATATATATATATATGAAGTATATTTGCCACTTAAATGTGGCTAACCTTTAAGGGTGGATGCTACTGTAGCTTGTAGCCCCAGGAGGACACCTCCTCCAGCTGGCTATTGACACACTTTCTGTGCCCTATCAGTATTTGCAAAGGGAAGCCATCCTTCTCATCTCCAACCTGACGTGATTACTGTTTATACCTCGTTCAGAGATTTATTATTGCTTCTTTACACTTTTTCGAGATCAGTGACTTTTCGTCGCTGGAAAAAGGATATATATATTTGCATTGGAAACTACTTCACATCGACAACCAGTGATTGTCACTTGTGGATGTGAGTTACGGCTTTTTATTTGAATTACGGAATTGTTGAGTTAATGTACTGTTGAATTATTGATGATTTTGTTTGGCTTCCCCACTTATAGGTGAAGCGGTGAATAACGGAAATATGAATTCACAGGTCCAGACAGGCAGTTATGCTGCGGTAACAGTTATGCTGCGGTAACAGTTATGCTGCGGTAACAGTTATGCTGCGGTAAGAGACAAAAGCCTGACAGCAGAGCCACTGCAGATACGGGAACTCGAAGTGAAAGACATAGACTACAAAAAATGTGATAACCTGTTGAAGAAGGAAGGAGGATGCCTAAGACTGACCCCCCCCCCCCCAAGAAGTAGCAGAGAAGTCGGAATGAAAAATAATTACTTATCGAACGCTGAATATAGTGACAAAAAAAGTAGAAATAGCAGGCGTTGAAGAGATTGAGGAATGTTTAAAGGAAGTAACGGAAGTAACGACATTCTATAACAGAGGACGAAAGTCCTGCACGGTGGAGGTGCACTTCGTTAATAACAACGAAGCAAAGAAGTACTCCACCGTAGCCTTGAAATCGGCACAGTGGGCACTCTTACCTACTTACTATGGCAGACGCGCAGCCAGAGCAAGGATAGGGGGAGTGCCACCCGAAATTAACGAGGATTGACTTGTGGCAGCCATCCTCTACAATACAGAGGAGAAAGTAGAGATACTGAAAATGTCAAAGACTGCGGAGGTCAACTGGTGGGGGTATGGCTTGGAGGTTATGGTACATATCAGCCTAGCTGACCTCCACAAAACTGTGGAAGAGATAATCCTACCCGACGAAACCAGATTGATAATCACGGTGGAGGATAGACCGCCAATATGTTTCGAATGTGGAGTAAGGGGGCACATAAAGGCAAAGTGTCCCCAGAAATACGAACAGGAGGTGGAGTGCCAGGAAGAAGTAAATGTAATAACAAAGAAGGAAACAGAGTTCACTGAGGTAGAGAGGAGAGGAAATAGTGAATCACCCCCGAAAAAGAAAAGCAGAGAAAAAGGAAAAAAGAAACAAATGAAGCAATGGGAGATCGAACGCAGGAACCAGAGCCTTCAACAAATAGGGAAGAGGAGGGACGGAAGGAACTGGAAGACGAGCAACAGAGCGAAATAGAAATGCCAGCACTAACGAGAGAAAATGAAGAGAGAATGTTACCCAAAGGAAAACATGAAAGACTGATAGTGATGTACGAGAAAAGTGTTGAAATAGAAAACGAATTGCAAAAGTCAAAGGCGTAATAAGAGTGAGAATGGTTGATAGGGAGGAGAATAAAAACCTGAAAGCAGTGTGGCTGGATAACGAAAGTGCAGCCAGAGTGACAGAGATATTCGGAAGCAGAATGGATAATACACCATTTCAGGTTCGATACGATGAATTACCACCAGTGGTAAATTTTGCAGATCTAAATATTTTTGGTGGGTAAACACGATACAAACTGAATTGTAAAAACTGAATTGTAACATGGAACTTCTTTGGTGGGTAGAAAGGCATTTCATCATCATTATTTTTCACACATCATAATCCATTCGTAAATCGTTCTATTTACCCCACGTTTGTCCTTGTAATGTCCTTTCTGTATAAGGCTTTATGCCTATAATGGAGAGATAAAGAGAAAGACCAGTGATTGTCACACGCTGATAACGGGTCAATACCCAGAAACTCGGGTCCGTGTGTATCACGTTCGGTTGGAGATGGGAAGGATGGCTCCCCTTAGCAAATACTGATAGGGCACAGAAAGTGTGTCAATAGCCACATGGAGGAGATGTCTTCCTGGGGTTACAAGCTACAGTAGCATCTACTCTTAAGGGTTAGCCACATTTAAGTGGCAAATATACTTCACAATATCGTGCAGTAACTGTTTATACCACGCTCAGAGATTCATTATTGCTATATATATATATATG
>NC_069002.1:1955939-1958864 GCF_001194135.2 Octopus bimaculoides | reverse complement strand
TGTTCTTGAGAGTGATGTCCCTTGAAAAAAATTGTTTTTCATGTTACTTTTTTTTTCATTTTACTTTTCTCATGTTCCCTCATACTTCCGGTTTTTATAAAGTTATTATTATGGCCCGTTTGTTGCTTGAAGGCCTTTCTTTGATATGAAACAATATTATAATGTCAAAACTTTATTTTTGCAGATATAATTTAGATAAAACGTGGAAAATGAAGGGGTTTTTTTTTGCTCCCTAATTCTTACATATATTGCTGATCCTAATTTGCTGTTTAAGTCTTCACCGATCGCTCACTTAGATATATTAATGAAATATCGATTAAAGCACACCCTCCTATCTTCGTGAGGTGGTGGTAAATAGGCGTGTGAAGTCCGACGTTCAATTTGTCGAAATAAGCATTTTTTCTAGTGCGGTAAAGAGTCTGCTTGCATGCTGCACTCTCGGATAGTCATGACTTTCATCATAGCTTTGGTTGATCATGTCTGAACGTAGACTAAAGAATATGTTGACTGACCATCTCTTGATTTTATGTTGTCACTCACCTTCTAGAAATAGCAACGACATGTACCCCCAAATCTCCCAATAAAGAGTATTCTAACAATGTATATTTTAATATGTTGGTTTCAAATTTTAGCACAAGGCCAGCAAGTTTGGGCGAGGAAGTAAGTCTATTAGGTCAACCCTAGTGCTTAACTAGTACTTATTATATCGACTCCCAAACGATGAAAAGCAAATTTGACCTAAGCAGAATTTGAACTCAGAACGTAAAGACACGAAATACAGTTAAGCATTTCGCCCGGCGTGCTAACCACTCTGCCAGCTCGCCGCCTTCGCTTTTGCATATTTTAACATATTAAAAAGCGAGAAGGCGGCGTGCAGGCAGTATTATTACCGTACCTGAAAAAATGTTTATTAAAATTTCTTCCGGTTCTTTATGCTCTCTTTCCAAGTGCTGCTGAGATTGATTTTACCTTGGGTCAATATTATTCATATCTACTTCTTGCTAGACTTGGGCCAAGTCTAGAATGCATGGTGGAATTCTAGTTTAAGCATCTCACATAAACCCTCATACGTTTTTTTATTTTGGGGAATTTTTTGCATTTCTTGCGGAGATGGTAAACAAAGAATCATTCTCAAATAATTTTCGGTTCCGTTTTTGATCATTCTAAGTGCTGCTACAACCATTGGTATAGAAATCGTCTTAAGATTCCACTATTTTTTAAAATTTCAATCAGAAAATCTTCATATTTTCTCAGCTTGTAATATTCTTTTGCCGCAGTATTATGAACACTAGTAATATTATTATTATATTTATTATCATTATTATTATTATTATTATTATTATTATTATTATTATTATTATTATTAATATTCCAGATTAGATCTTTAGATTCACCAGTGCTACATCGATTGAAATAACATTTGTTAATTCCACTTAAGTTCTGTTTTGTTTATTTCATCAAATATAATTTAATTATAATAATTTAAAACAATTATTATTAGGTTAAGGCAATAAAGTAACAACAACGTTATCAATTGGATAAGAATAAGATGTTGCAAGTGAGAGGAATCAACAGTGTCAGCGTTGCCATTCAAAATGTAATTACAGTAGGTGTGGTTAAAAGATATACCAGTAGACAATATTAAAGAGGCAAGAGTATTGTACGGTTTACTGGATCGAATCAAGCAGCGGACATGTACATTACCTGAGTGATTATTAACAAAGAATATCTCTTACCGGTGAAGTATGGACCACAGAGACACTGTATATATATATATACAGATAGATAGTTAGATACATATTTATACACACATATATACATATATATAGATAGGTATAATATTTATATATTATATTACATATTTAGATTTAGATTTTACATATAATATATATAACACACACACACACACACACACACACACACACACACACACACACACACATATATATATATATATATATATATATATATATAAACGTACGAATATAAATTGACAGATAGACACACCAATAGACAGACAGACAGACAGATAGATAGATAGATAGATAGATAGATAGATAGATAGATAGATAGATAGATAGATAGATAGATAGACTGATTGATTGATAGAGAGATGGAGAGAGAGTGATGTGTATATGTCTGTAATGTGTGGAATGGTGCTGCATAGACTCTAAAAACAGTGGAGCCTTCTGCAATGCAATCACCGGAAAAAAAAAACTGACGGAAATATCAGCAACATCCAGTGCCAAACTTGTTAATTCCGACCAAAAGATGAAATTGCTCCACCAAACAGTCCATGAAAGATGGAATAGAATTGGCTGGAACCTCTGTTTGTGTGTGCGTGTGTGTGTGTGTGTGTATAAGAAGACGCAGGGCTTAGTGGTTAGGCTCCACGATAAAAAGGTTGTGAGTTCGATAACTGGCAGCATATCATGTCCTTGAACAACCCATTTCTGTTCTATGTCACGCTGAATATCTCTGAGAACTGCTTTAAGGTTGCGCATGTCTATGAAGTACTCAGCCACTTTGCACGTTTATTTCACGAACGTAGGCTGGTTGTTCTACTAAAGGCACAAGGCCTGAAATTTCGGCGGAGGGGGTTGAGTTTCACTGGCATTATTTTATTGACCCCTGAAAAGATGAAAGGCAAAGTTGACCTCGGTGGAATTTGAACTCAGAACATACAGACGGTCAAAATGGAACGATGGCCTTTGAAATATAGAAGGAGTTATTGAAATTCAAACAGTAGACCCGAATGAAGGAGAAACGAGAGGAGAAACGGAAGGAGAAACGGGAGGAGAAACGGAAGGAGAAACGGAAGGAGAAACGGAAGAAGAATCGGGAGGAGAATCGGGAGGAGAAACGGAAGAAGAAACGGGAGGAGAAACGGAAGGAGAAACGGGAGGAGAAACGGAAGGAGAAACG
>NC_069002.1:1952196-1955506 GCF_001194135.2 Octopus bimaculoides | reverse complement strand
ACATATATATATATATATATATATATATATATATAAGACAAAAAGAAATTTATGTATTTTGTATATTTGGGTAATAAATTCCTTAGAAATAATTGAAAACCAGGTAACTTAAGGAGTCAAAATGGACTAAAAACTGAAGAATGTAATTATTCATGTCTTGTAATTTTAATCTTCATCGTCGGAATAAATTCCTAATTTTTTCATGATCCATTGAAATTTGGCCACCATTTCTTCTTGCATCAGTGAGAAACACATTGAAACAATGGCCATACCGAACAGAATGTAAAAGCCACCAACAATTAGCTGAATGTTTGTCTGTGGGTTGTCAAAATCCGTTCCGGGCACAACGTCTCCGAAGCCAATGGTACTGAGAGTGATAAAACAGAAATAAGTGGCCTGCAGAAGGTCCCAGCCTTCCCACAACTTGAAGAGCAATGCTCCAAACATGATATAGACGAATATGACCAACATTGTTACCGTCAATGGAATAGTGACGTCGGCTAGCTCGTCGTCGTCGTCGTCTTCGTCGTAGTCGTAGTCGTCATAGTTGTCGTATTCGCTTGTCCTCACCATTATTGGTTCCCGTTCATCTTTCGGAATAGGAACCGGATATATTTTGCTGTTTTTCTCGCTGTTCTGACTTAATGCTGATGACGTGGAATCGTTGTAAACGGTGTTGGGTCTGGCACGTAAATATGGAGCGTGACTTGGACTCTCCATGTTCGTGAATTTGGTTGTCGTTACTTTCTTCTCATATCTTTGCTCTTCGATTACAGACACGTCATAAGAACTTTTATCGTTACCCATCATACTCATTTCATAGTCTGGGTTTTTGTCCGCAATATCGAAATTTTTCTTTTGCGATTGAACGGCCTGACTGGTGTTCTTTAGGGAAGCAATCGAGCTTGATCTATCCTTTTTAGGTTTTCGACGACAAAATCCACAACAAATGATTTTGGAATAAACAAAGCGAAACACGTTAGCCAGTGCATCTCCGATGTTCGCCAAACATAGCAGCATCAACGGAATTCCAAGAATGGCATAAGCAATACACACAAGTCGTCCCCACGTTGTCTTGGGAGCTATATGTCCATAACCTGAAAAAAAAAAATACAAAATAATAGATACATGGTAACTAACCAGTAAATGCTGAAAACATCGAATACAGTAAACTACAATAAAATATAGAATAGTTTAAACAAATTTCTGTTTTTGGTTATTCACCTGATGCAAAAGAAACTTTTGATGTGGAAAATATTCTATCAATATTGCACAAATGATGTTGGCATAAATTTTTAAAACAACCCAAGACTTGGCCCTCGTACAATCCGCCCACTACAAAAATCGAACTCAGGATACATAATATTACATCACAACTACTTTACCTCAACCGGTCCAGCTCCCTTTAATATCATACAAAAATACGTCAAAATGGAAACGGATCCCATAAAATTCAAAAGCTCATTGGACAAATTTCTTCAAAAAATTTCGCACCAATCCATAAATACTATCTGTAATTCTGTATTGACTCAAATGGAAAAATGTGTCGCTCAAGAAGGACTTCAGTTTGAACAATCTTCATGGAGTTTCATATTCAGTTGCTTTTATTAAATTCATTCAGTTATATGTATATGTTTGTGTGTGTGTGTGTGTGTGTGTGTGTGTGTGTGTGTGTGTGTGTGTGTGTGTGTGTGTGTGTGTGTGTGTGTGTGTGTGTGTGTGTGTGTGTGTGTGTGTGTTTGTGTGTATACAATATCTGTACATTACTTGAAAAACTCTCATATATATATACATATTCGTTTGTATTTCTGTGCTTTCATGTATGTGTGTATATGGTTGTGTTCTTGTCTCTTGGCTGGCTCCATCAGCGATTTGTGAGATACGCGCATGCGTGGGTGTATTTAACCGTTTTTACAGGACAATAAAGAGAAGAAATTTTCACGCATCACATAAGTCTTGATGGAAAATTCATTTAATGGAGGAAACGTTTATGTTTTTATTGCCATGTTTATATTGAATATATGCTGCTTCTCAATAATAAATTATACCTGTATCAATCAGTCTATGAATGTGTTTGCTTGGATGGATGGGTGTACACGTGTACATATCTACCTATTTATGTATGCATGTTTATAAGTATTTATGTAATGCATGCACCTAAAATAATGGTAACACCTAGCATCATAGTATCATAATTTTGAAATATCTCTAAAACTGTCAAAAGCTTGTTTATTTTTATGCTTTTTGATTTATTATTAGTGTTGCTTAATATATTTTGCTAAACTTGCTGTTTCTTTTCAGATAACATCAGAAAAAGGTAATTAAAATTCATTAAAATGACAGATCTATCTGTTGGTGCTTGTATGGCAGGCACTAGTGTAACGAAAACAGCCGAAGTGTTTGGTGTATCAAGAAGTACTGTCTCGAAAGTAATGACAGTCGTTGAGAAAGAGGGGAAAACATCCTCATCGAAACAAAACTCCGGAAGAAAACCAAAACTTTCAGATAGGGAGAGCGTCGGACTCTTATGCAAATTGTTAGAAAAGCTCCCAAAATTACTGCAGAGCTTAATGATCACCTCGAGAACCCAGTTTCCACAAAAACTGTTTGGCGGGAGCTGCACGAAGTCGGATTTCATGGGAGGGCTGCAATCAGAACACCACTACTTTCAAAAACAACCGTTGCAAAGCGTTTAGAGTAGAGTAAAAAACCTCCAGAATTGGTCCCTAGAGCAGTGGAAGAATGTTGTTTTCTCGGACGAGTCATCCTTTACATTATTTTCTACCACTGGCCGAGTATAAGTGTGGGGACTTCCAAAAGGAGTATTTGATCCAGACTGCCTTCTTCCAAATGTTAAGCATGGAGGAGGATATGTGATGATCTGGGTGGGCTATATCTTGGCAATCCGCCGGCCCAATGGTTCCCCTTCATGACAGAATTAATAGTCAAGACTATTTAAGCATTTTATCTTTTCAAATTCATCCTATGGTTGCGGAACTGTTTCCGGAGGGAAACGCAATCTTTCAGGATGATAATGCACCAATTAACACAACTAAAGATGTTACTGAATGGCACGAGGAACATTCTAGTGAAGTTGAGCATCTTATCTGGCCACCACAGTCCCCAGATCTCAATATTATTGAACATTTATGGTGCATTTTAGAAAACAAGTAAGAAGTCGGTATACTCCACGATCATCACTACAAGAACTGGAGACTGTTTTAGCTGAAGAATGGACAAAAATTCCTTTGGAAACAATCGAAACTTTGAAGGAGTCCATACCTCGTAGAATTCAAGCTGTAATTACCGC
>NC_069002.1:1943559-1951059 GCF_001194135.2 Octopus bimaculoides | reverse complement strand
AGCGTCGTTCCACCGTGGAAGTTGTATTAACATGGATGACGTCATTCACCAATTTGCTTTTGTTAAAAGCGTTTAAATTCGAAATGTTGAAATATAGTGCAGATGTACAAATCGCTGATTTTGTTCTACTCGGCTTAGATATTATGACGACTGCGCAAAATTCACTGTCACACAAACATGAAGTGTTTATTCAGTCTGTCGGAGAGACAGGTAATCAGCTGCCAGATTCATTCTCTTAGACACTCCTTGAAACGCTGCCTCATCCGCAACACAATCAAGAATCTTCGCCTCGTAAAATGCTTTACTTTGTTGAACAAATCAGAAATCCCTAAATTCCATGCACAATTTTATAATCAAGAGACTTCAACAACATCCTTATGCCCTGTTCCATCAAAAATGTCTGAATTTTTAAAAATTCAATTCTTGTTTTAATTTTCTGACGCTTCACTTCCATGATTACTTGGTGTTATTAACCAAAGCTTCTTCAATAAAATAACCTCAAGAATACGTCTAACGCACAATTGTTCTTTTGGGTTTAGATCATAATCCTCACATCCTACCAAGACCCCTTCGACAACTACATCAACCACCCCAACTTTGCTACCAATATCACAGGTATTCGACCCATTATTTTTTGTCAACCACTTGTCATATAACTACGCAACTGCACAAAAACAATTCATACTTGGCACTACTCTAGCACTCCAATTGTTCGCTAAATCAACAAACTGAAATGACAGGTGGCAGAATCGTTAGCATGCCGGGTAATTCGCGGCACTTCATCCGTCTTTACGCTCTGAGTTCAAATTCCGCTGTGGGCGACTTTGCCTTTCATCCTTTAGAGATCAATAAAGTAAGTACCAGTTGAGCACTGGTGTCGATGTAATCGATTAGCACATTCCCCGAAATTGCTGGCCTTGTACCAAAATTTGAAACAAATATTTTACAAAAGGAAAGACATTTTAGCCAATGCTGGCCTCAACGTGGTTGGAACACAGATCACAAAGAACGGCAACAAATCCCATCAGGCGTTTGTCTGGCACCCGACTGATTCAGTTTAATCGACCGCCCCACAATAGATGAGATAAGATTTTCCTCCTTGCCCCACCTCTCTAAAGAAAAACAAAATGGCGTCGTAACATCGTAACAGTTGAAATGCCTTGACAGCTAATAGCTATTAGGTTTTTTCTTCCATTACAGAGCTATCGGTTCGCTATTAACTCGGGGCTCTCAGCAAGAGCAGGAATATTTACAAGATAATGATTACTTCTTTTTAGATTGGGACAAGGCCACACGTTTCGTTAGTGATGAAAAGAATCGATTTAATCGATCTCAGTACTTAACTGGTGTGTGTGTGTGACTGTACTTTATCGACTTTGGAAAGATAAAATGCATAATGCAAAATGACATCAAACAAAACTGTTTTTTATCTCAATTTCTTTCCAGTTGCGATATCTACACTACAGACACGCGCGCGCATATTTATTTAAAAATCTTTACGTCAAACATTGTGCGCCATGAATTTTCAGGACTCAACAGGTAGATGGATACAATCGAGGTAAAACAAGACAACGATTGATTTCTAATATCGATACAAGACCACAAATTATTGGTGCTGGATTGGGTGTATGCGATCTTGGTTATTATTTTACTTTTCAACCCCGGAAGAATGAAATGGTAGTAGTGACGTTGGCGCAATTTGAACCCAGAACGCACAGTGAGATAACTAAGTACCGGTTACTTTTCATAAGCTTCAAGCCTCGCAAATTTGGAAGGAGATAGTATTGTCGATTAAGAATTTACCCCAGTATATAGCTGGTATTTATATTTCCTTCACATATGAAAACATGAAAGGAAATATTGAACTTAGATCATATGATAGAACAGGCAGGGCCAACCGGGGGATAAACAACTCTGATTACTACTACTACTACTACTACTACTACTACTACAGTAGCACTACCAAGCACTGCATATACACACATATATATATATATATCACGTAGTTTATATTCGTTGTATGAGGAAGGCATCAAGCTGACAGAGTCGCTATAGCGTGAGATGAAATACCTTGCGTTATTTATTCTGGATCTCTGCGGTCTAATTTCAAAATCCGTTGAGGTTTACTTTGCTCTTTCATGCCTTTGGGTTCGATAGATAAAGTATCGATCAAGTATTGAGGCTGTCTATCATCTCTACCCTCAGAATCGTCTCGGCTGAAAGAGCCAAAGAAGACGTTTCACATCAATCTTTTTACCGATTTTCTGTGGACTTGCTAAGAAAAACACAATAAGAAACAACGAGAAACAAACAGAACATTGTACATAACTAAAGCTACGATGGGCTGGGAAAAGGAAAACTTAAACTTTGACCTTCAGCTTGCAAAGGATTGATGATCAACTTGTATTATGCCTTCGCAAATGGTTTTAAGTGCTAAATTGTCGCCAGCAGGACACACGCATATTCTCTGTTCCTGCACCTTTAATCCCCGAAATTTTGGGGGAGTGGGGTCAGTCGATTAGATCGACCCCAGTACGCAACTGGTGCTTAATTCATCGACCCCGAAAGGATGAAAGGCAAAGTCGAGCTCGACGGAATTTGAACTCAGAATGTAAAGAGAGACGAAATACCGCTAAGCATTTCGACCAGCGTGCTAACGTTTCTTATTTCTTTATTGCCCACAAGGGGTTACACACAGAGGGGACAAACAAGGACAGACAAACGGATTAAGTCAATTATAGCGACCCAGTGCGTAACTGGTACTTAATTTATCGATCTCGAAAGGCAAAGTCGACCTCGGCGGAATTTGAACTCAGAACGTAAAGACAGACGAAACACCGCTGAGCATTTCGCCCGGCGTGCCAACGACTCTACCAGCTGGCCGCCCTCCTTTCATATAAATATTAACTAAACAGTTTCTTCTCTCGGGTATATCTTCTGTAGCATAAAACAAAAGATAGTTAGAAAGTTACTATTCGTGTGAAGATTAATAAATAGAAAATCATTCAAGACTGGGTACTGACAGAATCGTTACCCCGCATCGTTAGACTGTTTCTTGCCGTTGCGTTTTGAGTTCAAATCTTACAGACGTGAAAATTTAAATGTTTCTTTTTTATTTTTAAGTATGATTTTTATTCTTTCGAATAAAATTTCTGGAGCGTGATACAAAAGGTAGATAGGAAGATGGTGGTGGATACCTGTCACGCGGCGACCAGCATTCATTTGTTTGATCAAGTGTATTAATCTGCACCTGAATTAACGTGTAAATGGCTTAGTATTCCGCAGACGCGAGTACACTTAACATAATTCTTAGGCAGAATCAATGTGATATAGTGTGAGACAAGGCTATACCTTTGAAGTACAGCTACCATCAACCAAACAAGCTTCTACATAGTTTCCGTCTAACCAATTTCACATATAAGATGCGGGGGTTTTAGAATAGTCATTTACAAACAACAGCCCATCAGACATTGTGAATAGCAAGCCAACGAAAGATTACTTTCAATTTCTTAATAGTACGGCCTAGCTGATAACGATCCAGGTCTCATGCAGCCCGCTTCGTAAAAAACGAAAAGAGGGTCGCCCATACCTGATTTAGAAAATAACATTTGCTCAAGATTTCCCACATTCGAACCGAATCCAGACCGCGCAGCTACAAAACAAACGTTGTAGCCATTTGGCTATAAGCACGCCTGCAGGTAGAAAGTAATATTGTATTAATATACAGACATATGCCATTTGATTCAAAGCCAGATGTTTTGGATGTGTTTATGGTCGATGAAATCGCCCTCAGTATTTTATTCTGAGTGTAAAACCATTGAATTGATTTCAAATAACTGAGAGCTGTTTACTGACGCTTTACTTTAATTCGAGATGGATTCGATGTATTATTGAACGTAAATTATTGTTATTTATGCACAGAGATCGCTGTCTCCATAAACCGCTTTATGTATCTTTATGCCTCTGTGCTGCTGTTCCCGGTGTGGAGAAACAGATCGGAAAGAGCATGCGCACAGACGACACTTTGTTTTTTTACTTGTTTCGGTTGTTGGACTGTGGCCATGCTGGGGCATTGCCTTGAAGGGTTTGGTCAAACGAATCGACATCCTTATGATACTTATTCTATCGTTTTGTTTGCCAAATCTCTAAGTTACGAGGACATAAACAAACCAACACTGGTTATCAAACGGCGGTGGGGCACACAAAGAAACACAAAGATATACACATATACATGCAAACACACACATACATATATATATATATATATATATATATATATATATATATATATGACGGGCTTCCTCACAATTTCCGTCTACCGAATTCACTCCAAAGGTATTGGTCAGTCCCATGCTATAGTAGAAGGCACGTATCCAAGAAGCCGTGCAATGGGACCGAACCTGAAAGCGTGCGGACGCAAAGCGAACTTCTTAACCACGCAACCATTTCAGTAAAAACAAATATTCATAGAAAATAACTTTGAAAGTGCCCCGGCTTGGCCGCAGTCTAATGACTGAAACAAGTAAAAGATGAAACATATAGATAAGTGGTGAGAAGCCCAAGAGACAACCCCAAAAAAACACTAATGAGATAAATCAATATTGTTACGCAATTTTCTCAAAGGATTGTGTAATCTTGTCAGTTAATTTGCTGAAACACGTATCTAAGTTCCCCAGTAGGTGTTCTGTATTATTTATTAATACTATGTAGATATTTATATATGTACCAGGTGCGCGTGAATGTGTATAATGAAAGTGAGTGTTGTTTAATTAGTTACTTACCTATAGTGGACACAATTGTCACAGCAAAAAGAAGAGCCCCCGGTAGAGACCATGATAAAGAACTTCCACCGGGTAAACCTTTAGTGTCGCAATCCTCTCCTGTGTAACCAATATTCATAGCACTGTCGCGAAAGATCTTCAAAATCTGCTCGATCTCCGACTTCTTCGACGGACTGTTACTTTCAATTGCTAATAATTTTTCCAGAGTCTTGCTTTCCACTGAAGTGTATTCTTTGAAAGAATCCCTGCAAGTTTTGATTTCGTTCTCCCTCTCAAGATGTTCGAAGATAAATGCCCCAGCTACGCAGTAAGCAATTACCATTCCGAAGAGTCCAATATGAGAGAAGAGAAATTTCATAGCAGACTTTAGACATGCTGATTTTTCTTTACTTTGAGACATGCTTCCCGCTAATTTTTTGCACTCAGTAAATACATGTAATGTTCTACACTAAGTATATGTAATTAGATACATGCATATGTATCGATCTATACAACATGCGTGCTTGCGTAGCTATGTATATGCATTCATGTGTATTATGTAGCTTACTATGCATTAGTACATATATAAATGCCTGTCTCTGTATCTATGCATATATTATAATATTTTATAATATTTTATAATATTTTATAATATTATATATTTATGAACTTGTGGACTTTCCAACCAATATTCTTTATACAGTATATGTGTTTATGTGTTTGGTTGAGGCATCAGTGTATATTTATGTTCGTGTCTTTATAACTACAGTAATTTCTTCGAATAGCGTATTTTGCTTCAAATTACGTATCTGAGCGTCCACTCAAACTTAATATCACTCATTAAGAAATTTTAAAGGTTCCACTTTTGGTTCGCTTTTTCTTTCCTTTTGTCGGTTTCTGTTTGGATCTCCTTAATGTTTTTGGAACAATCCAGGTTTATTTAGAGGGTTTAATCCTTGCTTCTTCTAGTTTCTATCACGTACTTTCTGGGGGTAAAACGTTAGCCCTGTTCAACGGATGAGATCTGTGACAAATATAAAAAAAAAGAAAAGAAATATATATATATATTCAAAGGTGTGTGTATATGAAATATATCATAAAGAAAATTACATAAAATGTACCGTACTTTGGGCGAGTGCCGTCTGCTATGGCCTCGAGCTTTTGATTGTGTGGGAGCCAGTCCTATGTATTATTGTGTGTGTGGGTGTGTGGGCCTGTATTCTTTGTACCCAAAAGTAACCGGAAACGTTCTCTGTGAGGCAAGCCCGTTGTAGTTCAGGCTTCCACCGTTAGAAGCCACTTGAGGCGATCCTCAGGCATCAATCTGCCGACCGGCGTCGTCCACTAAAGTCGTACCTGCCACCTAGTGTGTCTTTGTTTTGCAATGCTTCTCCCTTGTTTGTCAATTTTTGCGATGGTTTAAGCGAAGAAACAGCGTGCTTTCATGAAATTCTGTTTTCTGCTGGGGAAAACGGCGGCCGAAAAAGTTCTCATGCTTCTAACAGATTACAAAGACGCTGCCACGATCAAAGCACAAGTTTATGAGTGGTTTCCACGCTTTGGGGGTGGTCACTTGTCGCCTGAGGACCAACTTTATTCAGGATAGCTGTCGACCCCCGGAACGCATGAAAACATGAAAATTCATGAACTGGTAAAACATTGTGCATGGCTGTTTATATTAATTTTTGAGTACACATCAACTATTCGCTAAATCATCCATAAATTTTTATGCTAAATACATATATGCTGACAGTGGATTAAGCCCGGAAAAAGCCGAACAAGCGGTCCCTACTGAAGAGGCTACGGAACGTTCACTATAGAGAATTCTAGAGTCGGTGTTTTTGAGCGATTTCAGCCCTTGTGAGCATATATGTATACAATTATGTGATTCTACTTACAGCATTAGAGCATTTTAGCTCATATTTCTAGCAATGTAGGTGTCTTGACACCTGTAGTCACATTTAGAGACAATTATAGCAGTTTACATTAGTTTATATATTAGCATACATGCATACATATACGCATACGAGCGTGCGCGCGTACTTCAGTGTAACTATGGGGTGAAGAGGTGCAATATGACTTGAGTTGTCCACGATGTCTAAAACAAACTAAATTATAAAAACATACACAAACACACACACACACACACACACACACACACACACACACACACACACACACACACACAAACAAGCACAAACACATACACGGACGGAAAGGGACAACCCAATGACAAACCAAGTTTAGTTGTATACTCGCTTACCAAAATTTGAATTACACCTACGGGTCACAAACGGAACATTACTTAGCTCTTCCCCAATTATTTATAGAATTATTTATAATTCCCTATTCTTCTTCATTACTGAGATGTCAAAGCTGAGTTTATCCCCATGTAACACGTCTTATTCATCATGATTTTGGAAAAGTTTAACAAGCTTTAAACCCATTTTAATTTCATTAATCTTAACAATTTATCTGCCCCCCTTCCGTTCCTCGCAGAAAGATAATGCATTGCACCACGTGATGCCATAGCATTATTATCCAATGAGCATCAATGGGGGTAAAGTCCGTTACCTTTACGTTATTCGCTCAATATATATGTAAATATATTTATATAAACATTTAGCAAATGTACGTATGAAATTATGTATTCTTTATGTACGTATTTATCTGTATGTATATATATGTGTGTGTGTGTGTATGTGTGTGTGTGTTGTGTATACGTATTTATCTGTATATA
>NC_069002.1:1941430-1943294 GCF_001194135.2 Octopus bimaculoides | reverse complement strand
TGTGTGTGTGTGTGTGTGTGTGTGTGTGTGTGTGTGTGTGCAAGTGTAAAGTGAGTTATAAATATATAGAGAGATATAGATATATAGATATATACGCTTCGTGGTATTCCGGTAAATATATACAACACGGTCGTGTTTATAATCGTACAGCGATGCAGCTGTAACAATGCCCCAGGGTGTTTATTCTTTGTGATGCATGAGAAGATATAGCACAACTGTGTCACGATCCCATCATATCTTATACACACATAAACCGTGTATGTATTGTTAATGTCAAAGACACAAGGAACTCGATAAGACTGTTCAACACTATTGTTCTATTGGTCTGAAAGATGGCATCTTGCTCTTCAAATGGTGATTGTTGCATCGGTGGTGGTGGTGGTGGTGGTGGTGGTGGTGTGTCCGTTGATAATTATGTTGATTTCATAAGTGTTTGTTATTATGAACATTTCGTGGTATTGTTTTGTTTTGTATGTTTGTCCGGCGTTCGATTACCCTGTCTCCGATTACGTGGTATATCCCAGGTTGATTGGAAAATGTCACATTTAATCATCGCATCTCCATTACTTCTTCCGGTTAATACTTGTCACCGTGTACACACGAGAACCAAAGTGGGAACAACTAATCTAGGTTATCTCACCATTTAGGAGAAACAGTAGCCAAATCTTCTTCAAATAACAACACCCTTTGGATCATACCGTATCAGTCCCAGCGGGTTTCTCACGTAAACATGATTAGGTGGCTCTTGTTCTGGCTTGCCAGCTGGTCGGTTGGTTACTTGATTGGCTTGGCTGGCTGGCTGGCTGGTTGGCTGGCTGGCTGGATGACTGGCTGGCTGGCTGGCTAGCTGGCTGAGTGGCTCGATGAATTAATGGATGGATGGATGGATGAATGGATGGATGAATGGATGGACGACAACTAGCCACTAGGACAATTACCTCTGTTGTCCTCACGGTAATTGTCTTTGGGGGGTGTTTATTGTCCATGGGGGGTGTAAATGTCCTAGACTCGGTATGCTAACAGCGCCAGCATTCGACCTGACTTAAGTTTTGTTTCTGACTTCTAAAAGTGTATAATTAATAATGAAAACAAATTAAGATCAACGTTATATGATGATATTGTAAGAAAAAAATTACTAATAAAAAATATCAGTTTTTTTTTGGAATTTTTAAGTTGATTTAAACGCACGACGTCTCACTACGAACACGAACTCGCAACCGTGCTGTCAAAGTTGTCGCACACCCTTCGTCATTCTTTTTTGCCGTTTTCCTATCTACGATGTGCCCGGTGCTGTATTATGGTACATAGCGCTGTGACGTGTGCAGTGTTATTGCAGGACACCCGGTCTACTCAAAAAATAACATTCCATGACAGCTATATTCGTCGCCTTAGACCATCTTGTTCTAGCAGCCGTACAATGACGACCGACCCAGTGCTGCTCTCTCACAAGGTACCTGCAGGGCGAGATGCCATCACCTGAAGTTCAGTCCTTATTTACGCCATTATTTGTATTAATTATTTTATCTCATATTGAGATAAGTGGTGATAAGGTGCTACAGCCACCATTATTCTGATAGAAACACCACATCTAGAGGGGTTCACTGGGCAAAATGCTGAGCGATATTTCGTCCGTCTTTACGTTCTGAGTTCAAATTCCGCCGAGGTCGTCATTGCCTTTCATCCTTTCGGAGTCGATAAAATTAGTATCAGTGGAACAATGGGGTCGATGTAATCGACAACCCCACTTCCCCCGAAATTTCAGACCCCGTGCTTATAATGGAAAAGAATAATGAGATATTCAAATGACATACCTTTAGTAAAAATAAAAACACACCATCATCACCAGTTGTTGCAAGTTTATACA
>NC_069002.1:1939366-1941189 GCF_001194135.2 Octopus bimaculoides | reverse complement strand
AAAAACGAAAAAAAAAACCTTGTTTGAATTATGTTTGTTTTTTTAAATACCTTATTAATTCACTGCAATTATTTGTAATTTCCATAAATTTTTCAACTCCTCCCTATATATCGTGTGACGTATTTTCTTTCAATTTTATATAACTTATTTGTCTCTCCTCACACGTCATTCTAAGTCACTTTAAAAACTTTTCCATTTTGTATGCATGAATAAATTGTATGAAATTGACGTCAATGCCGAAATAAAAGAAACGATAAGTTATCATCATCATCATCATCATCATCATCATTATTATTATTATTATTATTATTGACTCCAGACTTGTTCAAACGCGCTTGAACTTGCTCTGATTCTGAATGTATTTCAAGTAACTGAAAAAAACAATAATTTTAATTTTTAATAATATTTTGTAAAAGGGTTTTATTGAACTTTATGGATTGACTACCCCATACTGGGGTAAAGAAGCAAAGTTGAATTTTTAAATAATTCAGTGTTATTTCGCAGCATAATTTCCTGTCAATAACGTCTCCCCGTTAGGTGGAAACCGCCCACACGAATAAATAGCATAGATCAGAGCAAGAAAAGTCAATCAAAAATAATAATAATAATAATAATTATAATAATAATAATAATAATAATAATAATAAAGATACATAGGCTATCTAATTGCAGGAAATGATAAAAGCACACATTTCTGTGAATAACGGCCACCTAGTAATCAACACGCATAGAGATTCGCGTTCACACGCACACATATTCAAGTTCACACGCACACGCATACAAGTTCACACGCACACACACATCATCATCATCATCATCATCAAGTAACAAGGTCTAACCTGAATGCAGATTAAACCCTGACGTTCGCAACCATACTTTTAAATAGAAATATCCACAAGATGAAACGATTCACTGGGAAGACACCTGCTTCGTAAAACATGATATTCCTCTACCAGGCCTTGCCAAAACCGCAGCACGTTTATTTCTGCTTTCCAAAATTAAATTTGCAGTACCCTCGGAAATATGAGAGAGAGAGAGAGAGAGAGAGAGAGAGAGAGAGAGAGAGGGAGGGGGAGAGAAAGAGAGAGTGCATATTGTATGATGTGCAGTGTTTTCCAAATTTAAGATGGGGTAGTAGCATAGTGCAAGACACACGCATCTGATTCCACTACTCACTTTCAGAACACAATACAGGCAGGGGTTCAACATCAATGTGGCCTTCATTCAAATGTAGTTCAGTTGGATCTTTATGAATATAATAGGGCCCAAGCCTCTATAAAGTGACAAAGTGATCCCATAGATGTGTTCTGATCATTCAATGAACAAAGCCCAGATATTACATATAGGACAGTAAAATCAGTGTGGGAGATGGGGAAGTGCCTGCAACTATTTGCAGACCCTCAGTGACCAGTGAATTTGACGGTGTTAATGTTCCATTTAAACTATTACAGATCAACTGCTGCAAGAAAGATTTGATCAGGTTGGAGATTCTGGAGAGATGATAGTCAAGGGAAGAAAGATTGGGTATAGTGTTTAGCTTGAAGGCGAGAACTGAACGTAACATGAATGATGAATATTTACTCTTTTACTCTTTTACTTTGACTGCAGCCGTGCTGGAGCACCGCCTTTAGTCGAACAAATCGACCCCAGGACTTATTCTCTGTAAGCCTAGTACTTATTCTATCGGTATCTTGTGCCGAACCGCTAAGTTACGGGGACATAAACCCACCAATAGCGGTTGTCAAGCGATGGAAGGAGACAAACACAGACACAAAAATACATACATGCATACATATGTATGTATGTATATGTATGCATATATA
>NC_069002.1:1938831-1939266 GCF_001194135.2 Octopus bimaculoides | reverse complement strand
GACGACGTATGAGCGTTCAACTTTTGCTGAACGACCTCCACAAACTTTTACAATGATCAAATGTTTGAGGCGCACATTAGCTCACTCTCTCCATCAAATTGCCGTTGGCTGAACAGGTCCCACGGTGTGCCATGCCTCAAGTGTTAAAGTGATCGTAGAGCAACGCGAGGTGAGGTGTTTTGCTCGAGAACACAACAGACCACCAGGTTTAGGAATTGAAATCACGACCACTAGATCGTGAGTGCAACACGCTAACCACGAGGCCATATACCTTCACATACGAGGAGCGTATGAAAAGTTTTGAGACTTCCAGGCCTTTGAGCCTTGAAATCTTGTACCATGTTTTTTTTTTTGAGGCTCAAGACTTTTCATACACCCCTCGTACATACATACATATATACATACATACATACGTATATATATATATATATATAT
>NC_069002.1:1936769-1937732 GCF_001194135.2 Octopus bimaculoides | reverse complement strand
ATTTAAGTATATATGCATTTGTTTTTATGTATATGTATGCATGTATGTATGCATGTATGTATGTATGTATGTATGTATGTATGTCTATGTGTATGTATCTATATGTGTGTGAAGGCATGTATTATACACATTTATGTAGTTATCTAGTTTACATTAGTATCTATCTATCTATCTATCTATCTATCTATCTATCTATCTGTCAGTCTGTCTGTCTGTCTGTCTGTCGGTCTGTCTGTCTGTCTGTCTGTCTGTTTATGTATCTATGATCATCCTTCAAAAACTACGAATCAACAAATAACTGACCACTTTTATCTATGAAAATTACAATTTCCAAACATACACATTCCAATATGTATATCTAATTGCATTTAAGGAGAAATACATCGAAGAATAAATTAAAATCGTAATGTCGTAATAAGGAAGGTTCTTACCCCACAAGAATGTTGACTACTGTATAAAGGTTAAGAGTGGAATGTGAGTTATTGTGAGGATGAAGGAGACCATCATGTATGCTATAATTCATCACTATTAGCATCTATTTGAGGGACGAAGACCTAAACCAAAATTGTTAGATGTTTATGGCGCATCATCTCTTTGTACATCTCAGTGTATGAACAGAGCACCTTTTGTAATTTTTTATAGGTTACTCTTTACTCTCTTTTACTCTTTTACTTGTTTCAGTAATTTGACTGCGGCCATGCTGGAGCACCGCCTTTAGTTGAGCAAATCGAACCCAGGACTTATTCTTTGGAAGCCTAGTACTTATTCTATCAGTGTCTTTTGCCGAACCGCTAAGTTACGAGGACGTAAACACACCAGCATCGGTTGTCAAGCGATGTTGGGGGGACAAACACACACACACACACACACACACACACACACACACATATATATATATATACATATATACGACGGGCTTCTTTCAGTTTCCATCTACCAAATCCACTCACAAGGCTTTGGTCT
>NC_069002.1:1934441-1936648 GCF_001194135.2 Octopus bimaculoides | reverse complement strand
TATATATATATATATACATATATACGACGGGCTTCTTTCAGTTTCCATCTACCAAATCCACTCACAAGGCTTTGGTCTACCCGAGGCTATAGTAGAAGACACTTGCCCAAGGTGCCACGCAGTGGGACTGAACCCAGAACCATGTGGTTGGCAAGCAAGCTACTTACCACACAGCCACTCCTCACAATTATGTTTGTTATCAACAAAAGCTTATAGAATTACCTCTATAAGTACCAAACCCTTATCAATATTCCCTAAAGTCAATCCACGTGGAATAAGTTGGGATTTCCATATTCTTATCTATATTCTCAACTTACTCCTGTTCCAACGGCTTCAGCACTTCTATGGATAAACTTTCTTTACGGGAAACTAATAACTGAATCACATCATCATCTATGACTTCTTCAAAGCTTCTTATTTGCAAGTGTCAACTTCCTGATTGTGAGAAACCTTTACAGTCTTGGATACAATCCGGCCATGTATTTTCCCAAGTATCATTCGAAGTTGTGTTATCCACAGCGTTATGTTGGACCTCTTCCAGATTTTTCAAACCATTGGTTTATCCTCTCTGTCAATTACTTACATAAATTTAATGTTTTCTCAGATAATATATGTTAAAGTTACCTAACACATCTTGATCCAGTGATCAAGTTGTAAGAAGTTATATTCTTGGAAATATATCCTTCTCTCAGATAAAGCTTATTTAAGTTCACTGAGTGTCTTGGTGCATCGTCTAAAAGGAACTATTGTTTGTTGGAAACATTATTCAATATTGTACTTCTCTACAGTAGGACAGATGTTAGCAAACCACTCTTCGAAAAGGCTCTTGGTCGTCCAAACCTTTGAACACTAAATCAGACGTAAATTAAAGTTTGAGCAATTACTGAAAGCGCTTGAATTTTAGCAATTATACGAGTAGACGAGTAGGAGCATTAATTTCATATTACCAGAAGCATTTCTTCCTCAAAGAAGCATCAGACGACTTTTGGAAGCTTTAAATCCTGCTGCTGATTTTCATTTTCGAGAAATAAAAGCTTCAGTAGGCATGATGTTCCAGAAAAGTCTAATTCCCTCAAAATAGTATTTCGCTTTAGCAATATTTGTAGCAGCCTCTGTGCCTGCAGTAGCAGCTTCGCCAGCCATTTTTATATTATGCGAATTCAGGCATTTCTTAAGCCTTTGAAACCAGCAGTAACTACAAAGAAAATGTCTTTCAGCGGAAATTTCATCTTCCTATTTTGGTAAAACATCTTATAAACTTGTATTTTTTTATTACCACTGTGATTACTGGCACATTACTTGAATTCTGATTCGCGATCCATTCACTCAAGAGCCGTTCCATTTTAAAGCATACCGTTAGATCTATGAGAAAGTTAGGTCGGAACAGTTGACGGATTAACTTCTTGAACACTTGACTTAATTTTTTTCTCTCTTGTCACGTATTGTTTCCACTATAGACTTTGCAAGCTTTAATGGTTTGGTAACGCAGCTGATTATTTTCTTCTGCATCAAGCGTTTTTAAAATATCAAGTTTAATATCTAGTGTAATACTTTTACAATTCCTTTCCGCACTACTGCATCCAGTTCCACTTGACAGCCTTTTCTCAGATATTTTGAATTTTCGGTAAATCCAACAGTGGTGGTGATCAGCAATTATCCGTGCAAATATGAAGTAAAAAATAGCAACAGGAAAGAACTTATTTCGTGAAAGAAAAGAATCTTTCTCATTCCTATGGATAGAAATAAGATTAAAAGGTGGAGGGATGAAGTGGGAGCAAGTACTATACGATTGCAGTTAGTTGAAAGGTTACTAGGTTCATAGGTACTTTTCCTCTTGTATCTCTGATTGGAGCCATAATATCTTCACAATGTACTCACACACACATACACCCCCCCACTCTCTCTCTATCTCTATCTCTCACACACACACGTATATATATACGCCATTATGTTGACGTACAACATAAGTAGTTACAGACATTACTACCATGCAAATAATTTTATTGCCGGTCTCAATTGATTAATCAAAAATTAGTGACGTTATAGTAGGTTTTATATTAGTGATGAAGGTGATTATAACGTTGGATTATTTCTAGTAGTAGCAATGGCCATTTTGTTCTTAGTCTGAAATAAACCCTTATTGACTTCAGATCAAAGATATTTCCTTCAACTTTTAAATTATATTGTGTCTGATTGTTTATTATTTT
>NC_069002.1:1933129-1933867 GCF_001194135.2 Octopus bimaculoides | reverse complement strand
GAGAGAGAGAGAGAGAGAGAGAGAGAGAGAGAGAGAGAGAGAGAGAGAGAGAGAGAGGGAGTGAGGGTAGATTGGTAGATATTTGGAAGGTAGATAAATAGATGGGTACGCATTCCAACTCAAGAAAACGTACATGTAACACAAATATTCACAGTCAAAAGTACCAACTCACACTTTCTAATTATAATGACGCACACACAAGCACTTACATAGATACACACACATGTACCTACATACACAAGTGAACGTGCGTGCGCACACACACACACACATATATGTATCATGATTGTAGAATTTGAAACGTAACTATACCTTAATCTTAGTTAAAACGTCTATATCTATATTTGTGTGTATACATGTATTTATGGATGTCTTATAAAACTATTCTGCACATACAATAACAGCCATACCAATAATCCAACACACTTCCATCATCAGCTACTTCACGGATATCACTATGGTTTCGACACCTGAGCAGTACCATTCAATCCGGCGGTGTCAACAGCACTAAAATAAGTGTTGCTTGTGAACAAACATAACAGAGATATCACCACATTCATTCAATCCTAATTCTAGGAAGGATTAAACGCTAACATTATTAATTAAACTACAAGAAAGAAACCACGTTATCCCATGTACAAAAACAGTGTCAGAAAAATAAATTCAATAAGTAAACCTATAACTAACTTATCTAACTAAATAGCAACCTAACCCTTGAAATCCATGCAGATAATATTC
>NC_069002.1:1928575-1932686 GCF_001194135.2 Octopus bimaculoides | reverse complement strand
ATATATATATATATATATATATATATATAAATGTACATATATCCATACACGCATATATATACAATTTACACACACACACACAGATATAGGTATATGTGTATGTACATATAAACATATAGACAAATATGTAGGTTGATAGAAAAATCGACTCACAGATCAATCGTTAGATTGGTAGATAGATAAATAGATGTCACATAGTAAGATGCTGTATCAATATCTATTTTAAGAGAATTCTATTTCATTTCATATATTTCTATTACTGACAATAGTATTAACTTGTCGCCCTCAATTATAACAGACAAATTAACTTATCGGCAAATACAGGACACATTTTCCCATTCTTTCATGTCAATAAAATAAAGTAAGCTTTATTCAATTTATTATGAAATTTTCATTTCGTTTTATTTTATTTTCGTCACCAAACTTGCTATCTCTAGAAACTAGGTTGCTTATGCTTACTATCGTTGTGAAAGCAAAAATTATCTTTGTGAATCGCTCACCATGAAAACGATTTGGCATCCCATTTTGCAGCTGATCCTTTTTGGTTCCTTGCCAAGAAGATTTTCACTAACTTTGTGGTATTCTCTTCTCCATCATACCTAAATCAAGATGGTTCTGTAAGTAGAACTCCTGTGGAGAAAGCTTCCACGTTTTCTTCTCGCTTTACTTTCGACTCCATACTACACAAATACACATGCACAACAAGACTCCTCCCAAAAAGCTTTCTCTGTTACACGCAAACTTCTCCAGTTAATTCTAACCAATAAAGCAATCACACTTGACAGTATCCTTTTCATTATTTTCAAATGATTAGAGTGGTGCATTGGCAGGATCTTTAGAGGGTCGAATACTTTCTACCGGCTCTTGACTTCTGAGTTCAAATCCTACCAAAAGCAACTTTTCCTTTCAGCTTTCTGGATTAGATAAAATATAGTACCAGTTAAATATTGGTTTCGGTATAATCGACTAGTCTCGTGCTTCAAATCTCAGTTCTTGTGCCTATATTAGAAAATATTTTGTTCAAATATGGCCACACGGTTCTAACCCCGTCCTCGCCAAATTCTTCTATCTTTCCTCATTCTACAAGGATCTGCTTAGATCTTCAAAACATGATATAGTTTATCTCTTTCTAAAGAAAGAAACCCTAATAAGGCAACTAATTATCGATCTATCGGTCATTTCCAATACCTTAAATAAAATGGAATCAATCGCCTGTAGTTATTTTTTTCAGTACCTCAAATAACTCTTCCTTTTCCAGTAACTATCAACACAGCTCCTGCAGAACTAGAACTACAGGAAACGTGCTTTCACATATCATTTACAAGTGATCAGTCACCAATGACAGCAGACGAGTTTCCTTGCTAAGCTATTCACCTATGAACTTCTTGCATCTATCCTCTTTGGGGACGGAATCTTCTTGGTAGATCATACCATCACAATGCACTTTTGATACGACTCTTTCTGACTGATACGTTACTAACTCATGTGTGCTATAAGGTTCGGTTTCGTCTTCCAATGAGGAACATCTCCATGCTACTTCCACTTTAATCAATCCAGTACGTGCGTCACTTTTCCTTTCATCACTCACATTTCCTTGTCAATAAAACCAAGTTTTTCTTTTTCATTTACTGGTTTTATCCTTTTTTGTACTATTCCCGATATACAAGTAGCGTCTTTCATTTTGGATCTTGTGGACAATTTCAGAAACATTAATAAATAGTGAAGGAAAAATGTAGTAGAAAAGTTTAGAGTGGCTTATGACAGGAAAGCTGGCCAAAGAGGACTGCGTCTCTACAGCCTCTCTAGGTCATGTGGTTTAACTGAATTATCTAAATAAACTTTTCAAGATTTCAAATATATTTGAAAGATATTTGAATCTAAAAACGCTTTTCACTGCAGTTCTGAAGAAAAAAAATCCTGCTTGAGGCAGAAAGGGGTAAAATTCCATAGGGAGTTTAAAGAGACCTCTATTGGATGGATTTCGAACTAATTTTGCTCTCATCAACAGCAAATACCAAAGAGAGGCAAATTTGAACTAAGAAACCTCTCTTTGGTATCTGTTGCTGATGAGAGCAAAATTAGTTCCAAATACGTATCGCTCAGTCCAATAGAGGACGCTTTGAACTGACCACGATGTTTTACTCCCTGACAAGTCACAGTGGAAAGTCTCTTATGACTTGAAACATCCCCAATCATAACTGGTGTAAAGTTTGTTTACTTTTAGTCATTGCTTCGCGCAACTGCACATAAATTATCCAGGTAATTGCTTTCATAGTCACAAATTCGTCCAAATCAAGCAGGACTATGACAAAATATATTCTAGCCGTGACCATACCTCTTTATCCACGCACAGTGTATCTAAAACTACATTTTCTTTCTTTAAAACCGTAGGGTGAAATTTAAGGGAGATTTGGAGACTTGTTTCTTGAATTTTAAGCGCGTTAGCTCGTATACACCTAATGTATAATACTTGCTGACTGCTTTATTTCATTGTATCACCTCTACAGGATGTTTCTAATATTGATGTGACAGGTTGTGTGTGTAAGTCTTATTGATTGTTGCTCTAAAGTCGCTTCTTGTATTTTATCTGTCAACTAATCATCGAGTTCATGTGTATGTTGCTTTTATTTAATCCTCTCCTCTGTAAGAAAGATCTCTATTGTTTTCTAAATAAGTTTGACTACACGAAGCAGTTGATAGTGTAAAAACTATTAAAAGAAAATGCGCTACTTCATCCACAGCAAACCTGACAGGGGTCTTGTTTCTTCACCAACAGCTTACTCGACAGGAGTCTCGTTGTTCCATCAACAACTTACTCAATAGGAATCTCGTTGCGCCGTCAACAGCTTATTTTTCAGAGGTGTCATATTACTTCAGCAACACGTTTGTTAAAACTGTTTCGTGTTGTATGGTAGTTCGGTCAGTCCACGATAACTATGCTCTATGGTTTCCATGGACTTATTTTGTTACACGCCAGTTGAGAAAAGCGTGGGTAGACCCAAGTTCAGAGCTTTTCCGTTTTGTAGAGAAAGCCGATCCTGTGATAAGTAGCCACGATCCTCTCTTAGAACGTAACGTAGCTGATTCTGTTTGCGTGTGTGTAAGAGAAATAGAGAGAGAGACAGAGAGAGGAACAGAGAGAGAGAGAGGAAGAGAGAGGGGTAAAGAGAGAGAGAAAGAGAGAGAAAGAGAGAGAGAAAGAGAGAGAGAGAGAGAGAGAGAGAGGAAGAGAGAGAGGTAGAGAGAGAGAGCGATGTATATTCTTTTCTACTCTAGGTACAAGGCCTGAAATTTTGGGGGAGGAGGCCAGTCGATTAGATCGACCTCAGTATGCAACTGGTATTTAATTTATCGACTCTGAAAGGATCACAATGCTTCAGGTGCAAAGTATTTAACACCAGTTCACCTATCTGTCAGAAACGGGTTCCAGATTATCTAGGAATGTAATTTGTAATAGATAGGTATTCTATCCGAAGTGAGATTTATCTCTCATTATAGATGTCCAGTTCCTCAAGCTGTAGTCAGGAATACGTATCAGACCATCTGAAGCGGGAATGGTTTTCGGAGAATGTTACTCGTGCTAGATCAGCCGTTCTATGCAGATTTTTGTCTCGTAGTCTCTAAGCCAGAACTCTGACTCCGTGTTGCCTCAGTTTTTCTGTTTACTACGATGCAATCAAGAACAGATACCAGCTCATCTCTGAATGTTGTCAGTAATAAACAAGAGTCTTAGAGGGTTCGTAGAGATCTAACTTTTATTTGCTCAACACTTTCAAACTAGGGATCGATATCGATCTTTAAAAGCCTTTATAAGGACATAGTAAGCATTAATTAATTAATTTATTTATTTATTACTTAATTAAAGAGAAATAGGAATGACACGAAGGGAATGCATGATCAACATCGAGAAATGGACAGGAAGTCATATGATAGAAAACGTATGTGACTGATGACCGGAAAGATGAACGGCGGCGTAGGAAGAGGTTTCGTCTCTTGTGTGCCTACGGTCTAACAAAGGCTGTGGGTTGGGCTTTGACAGATTGAAATTATTTACGTATTTACGTAATAATCACTTTCAATACCAGGAAGCTTAGTTTATTTGTCTAATATT
>NC_069002.1:1927190-1928251 GCF_001194135.2 Octopus bimaculoides | reverse complement strand
TATATATATAAGTGTATGTATATGATATACATATTGATGGAAGACCTGCTTCCGGTCACACCTTCCTGGCCGTCCAATGTATGGTTAAAAATTGATTGACGAGGTTGGTTTTAGAAAGTCGAATTGAGACTTGATTACGATGACGGAGATAATGGGAGAAAAGCAGAAATCAATGTCACCGCTTTACTTTAATTTTGTATATTATATATTATTTTCGTTCGTGCATTTTGAAAGATAAATTTGATGTGTTTGTCTCTGTATAAATTCGCCTTGTAATTTCGCATAGCGTTTCGGTTGATGTTAATCTAGTAAAGCATGGATTGCAGTCTGTTGCAATATGTTGCAGTCTAGCGCAGCATGGTGCAGTATGGTACAACATGGTGAGGTAGGAGGACAGACGAGCGATGCAAAAGAGCGAATGAGATAGAGTGTCTGTCGAACAGAGGAAATTATTCACTTGGGAAGATGACGAATGTTGAGTGATGGGTAAATCGGATGAAGTCGTTCGTGTTTGTATGTGTGTGGTCGTCTGTGTGTGTGTGTGTGTATGTATTTATCAACTACTACCACCACCACCACCAACACCACCACCACCGCCGCCGCCGCCGCTGCTTCTACTACTACTACTACTACTACTACTAAACACGTATACATGTATGTATGTATGTATGCATGTATGTATGTATGTATGTATGTATGTATGTATGTATGTATGTATGTATCTATTTATGTATTGGTGGCTGGATGGGTGGCTGGATGGATGGGAAGATGTCATTATTCAGTTTTATTACAAGATTTCTTGTCAATAGAGAAAGAGCCGGTTTCTAACCTAGATCCAAGCCGCCTTAATTGGAATTTCAAAAAAAAAAAAAAAATCAAGAGTTTTTTCGTATGCATGTATGCATGTATGTATGCATATGCGCAGTATTTGGAATTAGTGCATGTGCAGATCTGTATATTTTGTCTTATGTATGTATTCTCATGCATATAATTGCATGTCTAGACATGCTCATATTTACTTAAATGATAAACTTCTGCAAAGTTTTATAGATACATATATA
>NC_069002.1:1925122-1927064 GCF_001194135.2 Octopus bimaculoides | reverse complement strand
TATATATATATATATATATATATATATATTCGACGGGCTTGTTTCAGTTTCTGTCTTCTACCAAATCCACTCACAAGGCTTTGGTCAGCTTGAAGCTAAAATAGAAGACACTTGTCCAACGTGGTGCTACGCATTGAGACTGAACCCCGAACCATGTCGCTGGAAAGCAAGCTTCTTACCACACAGCCACGCCTGCGCCTATGCTCTTTTACTTTCATTTTTGTTTCATTAGCATTAGCGCATCAACGATAACTGAGTTATGGAATGCACATGAGACCACATTTCCGGCAAACAAAAACCCTGTTAGAGATGCTCTTGAATTATATTGCGACGAGGGTGAGAATTTTCTTTGATTCTTGCGTTTCGAGACGTCTGATCGATTGGTTTGATGTTATTGTTGTTGTTGTTGTTGGTTGAGGTGATGGTGGCGTTGTTGGCGGCGTCGCTGTTGCTGGTGGCGATGCTGTTAATGTTGGTAGTGGCGTTGGTGGCGAAGGTGACGCTATTGTAGGCGTTGTTGTTGTTGTTGGTGGTGGCGTTGGCATTGGTGGTAGTGGCTTTACCAATGGTGGTGGTGGCGTTGTTGTTTGTGGGGGTGGTGTTAGCAGTGATGATGGTGGCGCTGTTGTTGGTTGCATTAATGATGGTGGTGGCGTGGACAGTGGTAGACTTGGTGGTGCTGGCGTTTGTGATATTGTTAGCGTTGGTGGTGGCGTTGTTGGTGATGGAGGTGACGTGGTTTGTGGTCGGATGGTGTTGTTAGTGATGGTGGTGGCGTTGGTGTTGCTGGCGTTTGTGGTGTTGTTAGCGTTGTTGGTGGCGGAGGTGACGTAGTTTGTGGTGAGGGTGGTGGTGTTATTGGCATTGGTATTAGTGGTGGTGGCGTCGTTGGTGGCGGAGGTGGCTTTGTTAGTGGTGGAGGTGGCGGTGACGCCAGCGGTAGTGGTGTCGCCAGTGGTGGCTGCATCGGTAGTGGTGGTGGTGGTGGTGGCGTTGGTGGAGGTGACGCCGTTGGCGTTGGCGGCGGTAGTGGTAGGGTTGGTGGTTGTGAAGGTGTTCAGTCCACGGTCAGCAACGAACCGATCAAATCTATGATCAAAAATGCTTTCCAGTCAAGACCAGCTCCTCTTTCATCTTACATGCAAAGAACCAAGGACAACATTTTCCAATGATAAATAATGATTTTAGAGAGATTTGGCTAGTTTTTTTCTGGCAGGTCAAGCGAGGTGGTTCAGCTCTGGTGTTGGTGACATTACTATATGTGGCAGTGGCGTTGTGGAGACAATAATGTTGAGGAGAACATTGGCGCAGGTTAGTCTTGGAAAAACTGCGTCTCGCAGGATTTTCAGAAAGGCACGCCTAATGTAAAATACCCTTGAAGTCTTTTAAGTAGTGCGGCCAGCCTAAAGATGAATCATGTCTCATGTGGCTCTCTTAAGGATGAGTCATGTCTCATGTGGTCCACTTAAAGTGAATCATGTCTCATGTTACCCTCTTAAAGATGAGACATGTCTCAAGTGGCCCGCTTAATGATGAGTCATGTCTCATGTGGCCCTCTTATGGAAGAGTCATGTCTCATGTGGCCCGGTTAAAGATGAATCATGTCTCATGTGGCCCTCTTAAGGATGACTCATGTCTCATGTGGCCCTCTTAATGCTGAGTCATGTCTCGTGTGGCCCTCTTAAAGATGAGTATGTCTCATGGTGGACCGCTTAAGGATAAGCCATATCTCTTGTGGCCGCTTTAGGATGAATCATGTCTCATGTGGCCCACTTCACGACAAAGGTCATCAACGCTTGATACAGGTAGTGATAATAGTGACAATGGCGGTGTTGGCGGTTGTTGTGGTGGTGGTAGTGCTGGTGATAGTGACGGTAGAGACAGCAGTTGTGTTGTTGTTGTTGGTGGTGGTGGTGGTGGCTGCTTCGTTGTGGCGATAGTG
>NC_069002.1:1924808-1925112 GCF_001194135.2 Octopus bimaculoides | reverse complement strand
GCAGTTGTGTTGTTGTTGTTGGTGGTGGTGGTGGTGGCTGCTTCGTTGTGGCGATAGTGTTAATGGGAAGTAGTGGCTTCGGTTGTGGCGTTGGCACTAGGGTGTCATTGTCAAGGTTATGTTGGTGGGGATTGTAGTGTTTGTAGTTGTAATGATGGTGGTCTTAAAGCTGTTGGGTGTTAGTGGTAGTGGTAGGGATAGTCATGGTGTTCATAGGGATATACATACATGCATACATGTAAACACACACACAAATGTATGTGCATGTATACATGCATATATATATATATATATATATATATAT
>NC_069002.1:1923330-1924075 GCF_001194135.2 Octopus bimaculoides | reverse complement strand
GAGAGAGAGAGAGAGAGAGGGGAATAAAGAGATAATATAAATGATATAAGAGAAACAGAGATGAGGTAGAGAGAGAGAGAGCAAGAGGAAAGTGGGGAAGAGAGCAAGGGGAAATGTGTCAATTGAAGATTAGCAAACAAATGACAGAAATGACATCTTAAGAGACAGACGTAAAGACAAAGAGATGGAAAGCTTGATTGAGATGGACAGACGGAAAGACAGAGAGATAAAGATAGACAGGATATAGAACGTTGGATATATATATATATATATGTGTGTGTGTGCATCTATCTATCTATCTATCTATCTATCTATCTATCTATCTATCTATCTATCTATCTATCTATCTAATTTCTTTACTGCCCACAAGGGGCTACACACAGAGGGGACAAACAAGGACAGACAAACGGATAAAGTCGATTATATCGACTCCAGTGCGTAACTGGTACTTTTTTAATCGACCCTCGAAAGGATGAAAGGCACAGTCGACCTCGGCGGAATTTGAACTCAGAACGTAGTGGCAGACGAAATACCGCTATATGTGTATATTTATAGGTAGAGAAATAGTTATACAGGTAGATGGATACAGGCAGCTGGATAGATAAGTAGTTAAGGTATTAACAGATTAGAAGATACACAGATAATTAGGTACGAAAAACGTGGGTAGATAGCTAACATGCGAGTTAGATTGATTAGCATATAGCTAGTAATATATGTATATGTGTATATATGTATACGTGTATAT
>NC_069002.1:1915047-1916125 GCF_001194135.2 Octopus bimaculoides | reverse complement strand
ATATATATGTATATATTTATGTGTGTGTGTGTTTGTGTCCTTGTAACTTAAATGTTCAGCAGAAGAGAGTGATAGAATAAGAAACAGGCCTACAGGAATAAGTCCATGGGTCAATTTCTTCGGCTAAATGCTCCAGCATGGCCACCAACAAATGACTGAAACAAGTAAAAGAAAAAAAGAACACGAGACAAACGTTCCGTACCACTAAACTACTATTTTAAGGCTATATAGTAATTCTTCTTACGTTTGCTTAATTGAGATATTTTGGTGGGGTTATATAGTTATCGGTTTATCGGTTTAAGATCCGATGAAGCTATAGAGAAATATACAGACATTGACATATGATTGCGTTGCATCTTATAGCAAAGGTAACTGTAAGCTAATGAAGCTCTGTGTGTGTGTGTGTATGTGAGATTGTGTGTGTGTGTGTGTGTGATCGAATCTGAAATCTCATGATTACGGAGCAAACGTTTTAACCACTTGGACATGCCTGTATTTACTTGCGAATGCACCAATATGCCAACGCCCACATGCACTCACACACTCTCACCCGCTCTCAAACACATATTTACGGAGAGAGAGACATAGTAACTTTATGTAGATTTTAGTAGCTACTTAAATCTACATAAAACGACTCACTCTCTGCACACACGCGCGCACGAGTGAGTCTATGTATGTATGTATGTATGTATGTATGTATGTATATATATATATACTCATATTTGTGTAGGTGTTTTTACATCTTTTGACATGTATATCTATATTTATGTGCAAATACACACGCAGGTGCACACAGAAACGCAAATACAGATAGACACACACACACACACACACACACAAACACACACACACACACGCGAATACACAGTCCTCACATGTAGAAAGAGAGTGAAAAGAGAGAAACTTTATGTAACTTTAAGTAGCTTCATGTTGCGTAGAACAGAGAACTGGATACGAAGACAAATAACTCAATTTCTATTTCACGTTTAGAAATCTACACTAACTCAATTAGAAAACCGAACACTTAACAATCGGATATCATAATATATATATATGTGTGTATATATATATATATGTG
>NC_069002.1:1913870-1914345 GCF_001194135.2 Octopus bimaculoides | reverse complement strand
GTATGTGTAAATATATATATATACATAGAAATGTATATATATATATATATATATATATATGTGTATGTGTATATATATATATATATATATATATATATATGTATATAAATGTGTGTGCATATATATATATACGTATGTAAGAAAAATGAAAGAAAACATTGGCCTATTGTTGACATGTTGTGTAGTGACCCAAGAAAACGTATGGAAGCATACATAATATATACATATATGTATGTCTATGCCCATGTGTGTGTGTGTGTGTGAGCATGTGTGAGCGTGTGTGAGCGCGCACGTGTGTTGTGTTTGTGTGTGTGTTTGTTTGTGTGTATGTATGTATGTGTGTGTGTATGCATCTATGTGCACTTGTTCTTTGTATCTTATTTCTACGCCATTCAGCAGCCATTAGAACTCTTTTGGCGTGTGGAGAGAGAGAGAGAGAGAGAGAGAGAGAGAGAGAGAGAGAGAGAGAGAGAGA
>NC_069002.1:1912013-1913517 GCF_001194135.2 Octopus bimaculoides | reverse complement strand
CACCACCAGCACCACCATCACTACTACTACTACTACTACTACTACTACTACTACTACTACTACTACTACTACTACTACTACTACTACTACAGCAGCAGTAAAGTTGAAGCAAGACAAAGAAAGCAATAAAAACTTTGCCAATGAAACTTCTGACTTCAAAAGAAAGACAAAATCCATAAGAAAAGTACTAAAGGGCAAAAGCGCTAACTACAATGGCGCTCGCAGACGAAAGACATATGCGAGGGGGTGGGGCTGATAAGTTCCCGGCTTTAAGGGTGTAGCGAAAGGCCTGGTTCGAGGCCTAACATTCTGAGTTCCTTTATTGGCCTTAGATAAACTGAAGGACCACTGCAAAAACTGTGTGGAATCTGAGAGAAAAATATGTTGAATAAAATCATAATTAACTGATCCTCTTGTATTTTCTTTTACCCAAAGCCTGTAGCTGTTCAGCACCCCCACACACAGATATATGATATATATAAATAGTGAGAATTTGCAAAAAAACAAAAGACGAAGACGGGTGTGTAAACAACAAACATGTATTAGTTTAACGCTCGGGAAGTGAGAAAGTCTTTTACGTTTCGAGCCTACGCTCTTCGACAGAAAGGAACATAGAAATAAACAGGGAGAGAAAACATAAAATGGTTTAGTGGCTAGCGATCTATCATTGCGATATATATATATATATGTGTGTGTGTGTGTGTGTGTATAGCTATATTAAATCTCTGAGCGAGATGTAAACAGTAGCAATACGGAATCGTAACATAAATTGCCAACCAAGTGTGGTGTTTTATATGGAACAGTGCTACTGACGTTTATTGCCCCAAGAAGACATCTCCTCCAGCTGGCTGGACACAGAATGTGTGTCTTTAGTCAGCTGGAGGAGATATCTTTCTGGGGCTATAAACGTCAGTAGTACTGTTCCATATAAGACACCACACTTGGTTGGCAATTATATGTTTATATATATATATGAGGGGAAGCTTAAAAGCTCGTGGTTTTAGGGATGTTGCGAAACCCAACATTGAGTGCTTTTACAGGGCTCAGAAAAACTGAAGGACTGCTGCAATAAGTGTGGGAATATGAGAGGGGAATATGTTGAATAAAATCATAATTAACTGATCCTCCTGTATTTTCTTTTATCCAAAACCTGAAACCTTTTCAGAACTCCCGCGCACAAATATATCGAAGTGGTCTAACTTCGTTGTTATTTCGAGTTTCTCGTGTCTTGTTCAATGAACGTGTAAGAAACATGAACCTCTGGAGTAGGACCGGAATGAAACCCCGACCGCAAATGTTTGGCTAAAACTTAATAATAGGCTTTGAGCCATTCTTCCCTCTTGTTTGCTCACCTAATTGATACTTACAAACCAACGGACATACACACATACATACATACATACATATACATACATACATATACATACATACATGCGTTCAATTAAACATATGCATCCACACATACACACACACACACACACACACACACACATATATATATATA
>NC_069002.1:1910888-1911784 GCF_001194135.2 Octopus bimaculoides | reverse complement strand
TATATATATATATATATATATATATATATATATATGCATTCATCATTATTTTATATGTGAACATGTTTTTGTGTTTGCGTGTGTGTGTGCGCGTGTGTATGCGTTTGTGTATCAATAAATAATTACAGACACACACGCAAACACACATATATAAATAATATATGCGTATACAGTTGTTTGTGTATATATGTATGTATATATGTGTATGCATATATATATAGATACATGTGAACATAATATATATATATATATACATACATGCATACATATATATATATATGTGTGTGTGTGTGTGTGTGTGTGTGTGTGTGTTTGTGTGTGTGTGTGTGTGTATGTATATGTACATATATGTGTATGTAAATGCATGTATGTATGTATGTATGTATGTGCGCATGTATATTGTTTGGGACAGAGAGAGAGAGAGAGAGAGAGAAAGAAAGCGAGGGAGAAGAAAGAAAGAACGTAAAAATCTCCAGACCACCTAATTACCCAATATTAATTGAAATATTTTAATTAATCACAGTTTGATTGATTAAATATTGAATAGAGTAATATAATATTTCACAGTAATTAATAATTTTATAGCTGGTATGGTGGAGATGGTGGCGGTGGTGTATTCGTAATGGCGAAGATGTTGGTGGCTGTTACGTGGTAATATTAATATGGTGGTGGTGGTGGTGGTGTGGTAATGGCGGCGGTGGAGGAGCTGCTGTTGTAATTCTAGTGGTTGTAGTGGTAATGGTAGTGGTGCTGGTGGTTATAGTTGTGGTGGTGGTGGTTGCAGTGGTTGTGGTGGTGCTTATAGTGGTTGTTGTGGTAGTGGTTATGATTGTAGATGTGGTGGTGGTTGTGGTGGTGAGTGTGGTGGTTGTGGTGGTGGGTGTGGTGGTTGTGGT
>NC_069002.1:1909290-1910234 GCF_001194135.2 Octopus bimaculoides | reverse complement strand
GTACCAGTTGCGTACTGGGGTCGATCTTATCGACTGGACCCCTCCCCCAAAATTTCGGGCTTTATGCCTAAAGTAGAAAAGGTTGTGGTGGTTGTAATTGTGGTGGTGGTGGTGGTTATGGTGGCGGTGGTGGTTGTGGTGGTGGTTGTACAGGTTGTAGTCGTTGTTGTAGTGGTCGTGTTAGTGGTTGTTGGGATGCTGGTTGTGATGGTGATGGTTGGAGTGGTGGCTATAACTGTGGTAGTGGTGGTGGTTTTGGGTGTTACTGTATGGTGGCGGGTTTGTCAGGGTGATGAACGCAGTACTAATTTCGAGCGGTGGCATTAGTGGTGGTCATGATACATGTGGTAGTGAATAGTGGTTGCAGTGCTGGTAGAGATGGTAATAGCGATGGTAGTGGTAATGTTTGTAGTTATAATTATTGTAGAGGTCGTAGCATTGGTGTGGTATTGCTGTTAATAATTGTGATATTAATGATGATGCTGGAACTGGTGGTAGTAGTAGTGGTAGAGTTTACTCTTTACTCTCTTTTACTTGTTTCAGTTATTTTGACTGTGGCCATGCTGGAGCACTGCCTTTAGTCAAGCAAATCGACCCCAGCACTTATTCTTTGTAATCCTAGTACTTATTCTATCGGTCTATTTTGACGAACCGCTAAGTTACGGGGACGTAAACACACCAGCATCGGTTATCAAGCGATGTTGGTGGGGACAAACACAGACACATAAACATATACACACAGAAACAGCTTAAAATTCGTAGGCCACTGTTTTCATTATATCATCGAGATGATCGCTTTGCGATAGTAATCGTTCTGGGTTCAAATCCGGCTACGATCAATTTTGTTTTTCATATTTTTGGGGATGCTAAAATAATGTGCATAACGTACCAGTCATCTCCCCCCTTCCTCCCTCCCTCTCTCTCCCCCTCTCCTCTCCCTCTCC
>NC_069002.1:1900692-1904040 GCF_001194135.2 Octopus bimaculoides | reverse complement strand
GTGTGTGTGTGTGTGTGTGTGTGTGTGTGTGTGTGTGTGTGTGTGAGAGAGAGAGAGAGAGAGAGAGAGAGAGAGAGAGAGAGAGAAAGAGAGAGAGAGTGAAGTGGTGTGTTGTCATGTATACATACATACAGAAATACATATGCGTACATCTTTTTTGTACGTATGTGTGCGTGTGTGTGTGAGAGAGAGAGAGAAAGTGTGTGCCACGTAGACATAGCACTCTCTCTGTCACACACACGCACACACACACATACAAAAAAGATGTATGCATATGTATTTATGTATATACGTATACATGACAACACACCCCTTCACTCACTCTCTCACTCTCTCTCTTTCTCACACACATACAGACACACATATACATAAATGTATACAAACGTACATACAAAAACACACGTCTACGTGTGCGACTGACTACAAATATACAGAGCTGAACACGGCGCACAAAAAGTAAATAGATAAAAGAAATTGTTATTGAAATTAACGAAGCGTGTGGGTTCAAGCGAGAGAATTCCAATATTCTTTGAGAGACCCCATGTTGAATTGCAAAATTCTAATGTGATATTTGTGTAATAACGAAATCAAAGCTGGAGTGTGTGTGTGTGTTTATATTAGAGAGACAGTATATGTGTGTGTGTGTATGTGTGTGTGTGTGTGTGAGAGAGAGAGAGAGAGAGAGAGAGAGAGAGAAAGAGGGGGAGAGAGAACATTGCAAAGAATGAATGAAATAAACATGAAATGAAAAAATCGAAAAATAAAAGCTCGTTAAAAACTATATTGTACCGAATATTTAAATATGTGAACTTGAAATAATAAAAGGAAGTTCAGAAAGTAAATTTTCTTGAAGACTTCAATTTATAAAAAATCTCACTTGCTTAGTAAATATTTCTTTCAGCAATTTATCGTAGTTGTTTGCAAATAGCGGATGAAAACTTGAAATGAAAACATTGAAATAGAGAATGAGATATTTCGCAAATGAAAACGGAAAATTTCGCCTGCAACGAATTAATATTGTTTAGGTAGTTGCTACGTCAATACCGGAAGTTGACATTGAAAACTCTTTTCAAAGAAGTGAATCATATATATATAAAGCAATATTATTTATTTTTACGCGCAACCGTTTTCGCATGAAAAGCGAATACACGCACACAGAAGTCTATTGCATATAATATATATTCTTTTACTTGTTTCAGTCATTTGACTGCGGTCATGCTGGAGCACCGCATTTTAGTCGAACAAATCGACCTCAGGGGTTATTCTTTGTAAACCTAGTACTTATTCTATCGGGCTTTTTGCTGAACCGCTAGATAACAGGGACGTAAACACACCAACATCGGTTGTCAAGTGATGGTGGGGTAACAAACTCAGACACACAAATACATACATATACATGTATATATACATATATATATACACGACGGGCTTCTTTCAGTTTCCGTCAACCATATCCACTCACAAGGCCTTGGTCAGCACGAGGCTATAGTACAAGGCTTTTGGATAGACAAAATAACAGAAAAATGCCTGGGTTTTCTTGCTTAGATCATTAATTGAATAGGCATACAAGTTAAGGCCCATAAAACATTAGTAAAGAACACAGCTGTAAAACAGTTTTGCTGATGAAAACTGATAACCAGCCAATAATTTATTATGACGCCCACAGATAAAAATGCTTCTTCGCTTTCTTTTTCTATTCCTTTTTCTTCCTTGGCCAGTTAATTCTCACCGATGGTTTGTTTTGCTTGCAATATACAAATGTAATCCTGTAACCACACCCAATCCAGGATATGTATAAACTTTAGATAATTTGAGGTGTTTCAGCAAATTACTTTTATACGAAATTCTGGTGTGACTGATTCATGTGTCATTTCAATACCACCAGCAGGATAACCAGTTGTTGCATACATTATTGTATGATATGGCAAAATTGAAGAGATCGAATTCAGACGAAACAATTGCAAACCAGTGCTTAAAAAAATTTGCACACGTGATTTTTCTTTGTGGCGTTCTTTCGAAAATAGTCAACTTGATGCTGAGTGTTTCGTCTCGGAGGTCACGGAGTCTCCAGAGAAAATGAGACAGGGAAGTAGAGTTCTCCCTGTCCCTGGATCTGAACGAGTGCATATGCTGGGGGTATCTTCCCTTGAAGTCATTAGCTGCCATCGGCAGCAAGGGCATCATCTACATCCACTGAGATCCCTCTGGCCAGATGATCAACAAAGAATATTTCGTGGAGGTTTTGAGAAGAGATTTCGTCGCAAAAGGCCAGAGCACCTGCACCAGACCATAGCACAATTCCATCCTAGTAACTAACAACTTGAGAGAGCTGAGTATGAAAACTGCCCCTCACTCTCCCTATAGTCCAGACCTTGTTCCCTGTGACACTGGTTGTTCTCAAAGCTGAAGAAGACGAAGGAGGCTTTGTCAAGAGCCCTTGACGCTGTCACTTTGGTGGACTTCCATGGGACCTTCATGAATTGGTTGGAAGACTACGAGCGCATTAAAGTCAGAGGGTCCTACTTTGAAAGAGATTAGTGTTTTGAACTTCTTTAGAACTAACAAATATCTCTCTTCAAAAAGTCTCAAAGCTTCTAGAATGAACTTTTTATACATCGAAACACACCCGTTGGCTGATAAGACGCTTCCACATAGTTTTCCCAGCTACCAAAATCCCACTCCCTCTTTGTATCGGTCAACCCAGTACTACAACACTACAAAATAATTTTCCCAGAGTTCTTTAGCTGTAGAATCCTAACTATACAGCATGGCTGCAACCACGCTGTGATGTCTTCAATTTAAGAGATCAAAGTCAGCGTCTGACTTCTTTTCGTTTCCTCACAGCAACACTACACAGTCATTTTGTAGTGCAATGTCAATAATTAATACCAGTTTATTGTCAAGGTTGTTATTAAAACATGATGTCAAGCTTTACGATGTGTGTGTAAATTGCTGCATCGGACTGAAACCTTGGCAAAATTCCATCTAATTTGCTGTATTTTTTTTTTGTTTTATTTTTGTACTTTTTGCTTCTTTGTCTGTGCATGTGTACGTGCGTTTGTGTGTGTGAGAGAGAGAGAGAGAGAGAGAGAGAGTGTGTGTGTGTGTGTGCGTGTGTTTTGCTTGTTATTTTATTTGTTTTTTAATGGCTTATTTAGAAGTGGAAGAGTGGCACCGATTGTACTTTTCTTTTAAGGCCACGAAGAACGCTGGAAGCAATTCTTCAGCTACTATGCGCCATAGTGCCCACCATGTAAAGCAAAAGTTTCATAACTCGAAACAAAAAAGCAAATTCGCAATTATAGCAACCTAAGTTACGGGGACGTAAACACACCAACATCGATTGTT
>NC_069002.1:1899438-1900277 GCF_001194135.2 Octopus bimaculoides | reverse complement strand
TATATATATATACATACATACTTATTAAATATGTGTGTTTTTGCATGCATTGTATGCATGTACGTGTGTGTGTGTGTGTGAGTATTTATATATGTTATATCATAATTTTTAACAGACAGAGTTAATTACAGAGTGACTGAAGGGCCACAGGGAGTTTCGTGCATGGTACGCACTAAGCTAAGTGATGTGAACGAAACTCTCGTTGTTGAAGCCACTTGGTAATATCTGTCGATCAAACGTAGTTAGATATATGTGTATATATGTGTATATATGTATATACGAATAAATATACAACGTTCACATACACACGCGGACACAAGTACACTCACCAATATTGTACAACGTACAACAGGAATGCTTGTTACTCACTGAAATGCACTGAACGTCTCCATTAATTAGAGCAACATAAATCCGGACGATATAAATTAATAAAATGTACTATACACTTATTCAATTAAAAGAACAATTAACTGCGCATATATATATAGACTTATATATATATACTTATATATGTATATTCGTGTGTGTGTGTCTGTGTTTGTACCTGTGTGTGTATACATATATGCTTATATATAAATACATATAATATAAAGAAACATGATGGCGTTTCTGTAAACACGTGTTTCATTCATAAATACACAAAATAGAATTGTTGTCAAACGAGGAAATTAAAAAGAGAAATAGAAGCATAAGCAGCTTATATGTACATGTGGCTGTGTGGTTAGAAGCTTGCTTCCCAACTACTTGGTTCCGGGTTCATACCTACTTCATGGCACCTTGGGCAAGTTTCTTCTACTATAGCCTCGAGCCGACCGAAGCCTTGTGTGTGTGTATATATA
>NC_069002.1:1894219-1895634 GCF_001194135.2 Octopus bimaculoides | reverse complement strand
CTCTCTCTCTCTCTCTCTCTCTTCCTCACTTTCATCCATGTTGTACCCTGGACCACATGGTCCAATGCCTTTAATTTTTTCTAAGAAAGCAGGGTGTATTTTGAAGGAGCTTTGACTGTTATTTCTGATAGATCGAGTAACCACGGAACAAGGATTCCTCAATATTATGTCAGCGATGACGAATATGGGGAGGAAGAGCTGATTGAAGGCGATGGATGAGCAGAAGGACGCCGCCGCTGACGATGATCGTGGTGGTGGTGGTGATGATGATGATGATGAGGAGGATGTTGATGATGACCAAGATAAGAATTATCAATTTGAGTGGATGAGAGTGTTATGTATTGTTATTAGTCACACATCACTGACTGCACTCACACGCACACACACACACACACACTCAGTCACACAGACATACACACACACATGTATTAATACATTTACACATATACAACACACATGAAATCATACAGACACGGATAAAAATTTGCTAGGAAGCCACTAAGTGGTCCCTCGATTTGCTAGAAGCAGTAGCTAAATTGCTCTGAAATTACATTTTTCCATTTTAAAAAACATGAGATAATATACACACAAAAACATTATACTGAATAAATGGGAGTGGGGGTCACAGCTAGAACACTATTGATCCGAGGGCCTTTCGATCTGGGTTGACCCGGGTTTACACAACCACAACATATTTCTTTTATTTGGTTCACTCATTGGACTGCAACCATGCTGGGGCACCGCCTTGAAGGGTTTGGTCGCGCAGTTAGATTCCAGTCTGATAGTTATTCTATCGGATTCTTTTGCTAAAGCGCTACTCTGGGGACGCAAAGAAACTAGCACCGACCGTCAGGCAGTAGGGAAACAAATTCCTTTTTGAAGTCATCTACTTCCACTTTATGCAAATTTCTTAATCTTTGTGGCAGGGCATTGAAGAGCTGACGGCCTTTGAACCTTAGACTATAGCAATACCTGGTCCTGATTTTAGATGGAATGGATGACACCTTTGGTTCAATACAATGGCGGCTAGTTCTGCCATTTGTATAACACTCAATGCTGAAACTAGGCACTAGCCCTTCTTGAGTCTTCCATATCTACATTGTTGCACATCTCTCACGCCTTCGCTCCAGGGAGCAAAGCTGCAATCTTCTCAGCCTATCCCTTTAGCTCATCCGCTGCACCGTTTCAATCTTTTTAGTGTAGTGGCGTTGGACTGCTTCAAGATCCGGTCTTAGTTCGGCACTACGAGGTGGCCATACCTGCGAACCAGGCGGCTTAAAACAAAGGTTCTCCATAGGGTCAATATAGTTTCTTGGTCTCTTGTCTTGTAGGACCTCAGTATCCATCCTACCAGTTGTCTGCACTTTGCTGCCATCTTGGTAATGTGCATATTATATATATATATATATATATAT
>NC_069002.1:1893434-1893992 GCF_001194135.2 Octopus bimaculoides | reverse complement strand
TATATATATATAATGTATATATAAGCATGCTCATGTATATACACTTGTGTATGCATGTTTGTATACATGTAAATATGTATATATGTATGTGTGGTATGTGCGTGTGCATCTCCTCTTTCCCGCATCAAGTGGAGAGTGGAGAAAGAAAAGAGAGAGAGGGAAATGATTATTGAGACTTGAGAGAATCGATACAAGAAATGATTGCTGACTGAATGGACTGTGGTGGTGTTAATGGTCAACAGCAGTAAGGTGTACGTCATGGACACAAAATGTATGTGTGTGCGTGTGCATGTGTTTGTGCGTGTGTATGTGTGTGTGTGCGTGCGTGTGTGTGATAATATGAGTTTGTGCGTGAGTGTGTGACAGTATGTATCTGTATGTGTGTAAAAGAGAGAGAGAGAGACAGAGACAGAGAGATAGAGAGAAGAGAAAGACGAGAACGCAAGGGAATCTGTGTGACTATTCTAATTATTACATGCGAGGAAAATTAAAATGGCGTACGATGTGCAAACCTATGAAAGCGTGCGTGTTTATGTATATATACATACATACATATAT
>NC_069002.1:1891337-1892434 GCF_001194135.2 Octopus bimaculoides | reverse complement strand
ATATATATATATATATATACTCGCACATACACATACACATACACACACACATATATATTCCTTTAGTCTTTATTCTTTTACTTGTTTCAGTCATTTAACTGCGGTCATGCTGGGGCACCACCTTAAAGGGTTTCTAAGTCGAAGAACTTTATAAGCCTAGTACCTATTCTATCGATCACTTTTACGGGGACGTAAACACACCAACATCGATTGTCAAGCGATAGTGGTGGGACAAACACAGACACGAAGACACACATAAATATATACGTACATTTATATATACATACATACATATATACATACGGCGGGCTTCTTACAGCCTCCGTCTACCAAATCCACTCACAAGGCTTTGGTCGGCCCGTGGCTATAGTAGAAGAGGTGCCACGCAGTAAGACTGAACCCAAAACTATGTGGTTTAGATGGAAGCTACTTACCAGACAGTCACGCCTGCGCCTACTATATACATATATATATGTGTGTGTGTGTAAAAGAGTATAGTTGTATAATTAAATATCTGTCTTAAATTTTGGCTCTTGGTCAGCAGTTTTGGGGTTCGACGGCCAATACTCAACAGGTACGTATTTTACAACCCCGAAAGGATGAAAGAGCAAGTCGGCTTCGGCGTAATTTGAACTCACATAGTATAGACTAACAAAATATTACTAAGCATTTTGCCCGGCGTGCAAACGATTCTGCCAGCTCACCGCCACCACCACCACAACGACAACCACTACCACCACAACCACCACTACCACCACCACCATTCCAACCACCACCACTGCTACTAGTGGTGGTGGTGGTGTCGGTATTTGCGGTTGTGGTGTTGGCACCACAACCAATTCTACCATCAACGACAATACTACACTACTACGCATACCACAGCCATAATTACCAACAGCACAACCTCTACCAGCGCCAACACTAACACTACTACCACCGCAATAATAAACACCACTAAAAACATCATTAACCACAACAACAACAACAACGACAGCAAGGCAACAACAACATCCACCACGATAAGTGTTAATAATACGTCAAATCCCCACGAGATAGAGGAAGGCCATCGCGATAATATTATCATAAAAGCAAAAATC
>NC_069002.1:1881797-1888293 GCF_001194135.2 Octopus bimaculoides | reverse complement strand
GGGGGGGGCGTGTGTATTGTGCATATATTATTTATGCGTTGTGTGCTTTCTAATACTATTCTTTCGCTTGTTTTAGTCACTGGATCATATCTTTGATAAGTATATACGTTTGTATACGAGTGTGCGTAGTGGGGCACTTAGTGCGTACCTGTGTGAGTATCTGTGTGTGTGTGTGTGTGTGTGTTTAGATGTAGGCATTTGTGTGTGGTTAAGCAATTCGTTCGTAACCACATTGCTCCGTGTTCAGTTTCCATTGGTGGCACCTTGGCCAATGTCTTTTGGTGTAGCAACTGGGGCGGACAAGGCTCTGTGAGTGGATCTGCTGGATGGTAACTGTGCAAAATCTCTATGTGTGGCTGAGTGGTAAGAAGTTTCCTTCCCAGCCTCGTGATTCTGGGTACAGTCCCACTTCGTGGAACCCTGGACAAGTATCTTCTACTATAGCTTCCGGCAGAACAAGGCCTTGTGTGTGTGTGTGTGTGTGTGTGTGTGTGTGTGTGTGTGTGTGTGTGTGTGTGTGTGTGTGTGTGTACGTCTCTTTGTGTGTATTTGTCTCTATCACCGCTTGACATCCGGGGTTGGTGCGTTTACATCTCCGTAACTTAGCGATTCGATAAAAAGAGATGGATAGCATAAGTACCAGAAATAACAAGCACTAGGTCGATTCGGTTGACCAAAATTCTTCAAGGCGGTACCCCAGCGTGGCTGCAGTCTAACGACTGAAACAAAAAATGGACAAAAAAATAAAAGATTTATATTTCAGTTTTAAATACCACAATTATTCACATATTTATTCTCAACACATCTAAGACTGCTTCCGGCGCAAAATATGCAGGTCTCTCCAGTATACGTCACAAGAGAATAATCTTTGCCTTCTACGACGACGGTGTCGTCGACACACTTAGCTCATTGACGCAAACCATAGTGACCAGCATATATTGCGCCTGGATCTGCCTGGTTGTGCCAAGAATAACAATGCGAACAAACGTTCCAGATCTCGCTGTACACGGTGAAAATAATGATTTTTAAATTTAAATACTGTTCAATAACTGGCCAAAGCAACCGCAACAATCATACCACGGGACTACCGACAGTAGAGTGGTATTACTTTACGTATTCCGCATGGTTGACAACCACAATTATCTCAGGATCGTAGTGTCGTTGTTGTTGTTGTTGGTAACTGCCACATCTACAGCAGTTGATAGCTACCAACCCGTTGTTTGTTTTGCCCACCGGTAACGAAAAAGGAACCCGTTTTGTATCCCGCCAGCTAGATTCCTACTAGGAGTCCCTAAAGGAGTGTGTTGTACTTTCTCTTACAACTGTAAACGCGAAATCGAATTAAAGAAACATAAATAAAGTGTCGACCTGTGTTTGGCAACATTATTCTAGGAATGTCTACGTACATAAGTCTGAAAAGACAGGTGTGGAGCAATAAGAGGTCTTTTGTGATACTAAGTATGCATATAAATTAATCTTCTCTAGTTGCTTATTCGAGAAGTAAGCAACTGAAAATCAATATGTCAATTCAGAATTGCAATTATGGAGAGGTAGTACAAAACCTCGACATCTTTCTAATTCAACTTGAACATTACATTGCTTGGATATTAATAAAATACAATACACAGGATCATTATCTCAAGCAAATGATATCTTTATAGTATTTTATGATTTTAGTGATAAAATTATACATATTTGACAAAGCAATTTGTCTGCTTATCTGTGCTTTGAAAGCAAAATAAAATAGCCTTATGGTTCCAGAGTAATTTTTTTCTATTCTATATAACCTTGGATTATTCAGTGGTGTTTGATTGCTGATGTCAGCCTAGTTGGTGTGATCGTCACTAAAATTTAAAAATCGAATTATAGAGACTATAATTCTACTAGCATGTTACTCGTCACATGACGAGTAACTTCAGAAGCATACTTTTACCACCATGCGTAACACAATAATTATAATTACACTTTTATCAAACTTTTGAGTGCTTTTCAAAAATGATGAAATAAATAATAATTTTCAAAATAAAAATTTTTATTAACTTAAAATATAATTGAAGAAAATTAATTTCTCATTTGCATAATTCCTCCCACAGCTATCACTTCGTAATTTATTTCCTTCTCTACTTCTCATGCCACCAAGCCTCGTATATGCACGCATCCTGTAGCTCTTGTTCCTGTATCTCTATTTCCCTCTCTCTCTCTCTCTCTCTCCCTCTCTCTCTCCCTCTCTCTATAAAACGTGACTGGAGAAATCAAGCAACCAATATCTATATTGGCTGTTATTATACAGAGATAACTTAGCTATTCGACAAATGTTGATATCGATAAAATAAATAGCAAATTGAAAGTAAAGTACTAAGACCAACATCAACTGAAGCCGGTGCCCCAGCCTGGCTGATATCTAGTAACTGAAACCAATACAACAAAGAACGTTCGCAGCAGATCATGTGACAACCCTAGGCGAAGCGTCGGATGATTGGCGTGTGTGTGACATGTGACGCAGTTAAAGAGAAACAGGTTTACCACAGTTGTAAAGCTGGGTACAGCCACAGAAATAGGAAACAGATCGATGATGACGGCCAGAATGAAAAGAAACACCGAAGTAATTCACCTCCAGTAGTAGTAGTAGTAGTAGTAGTAGTAGTAGCAGTAGTAGTAGTAGCAGTAGTAGTAGTAGTAGTAGTAGTAGTAGTAGTAGTAGTAGTAGTAGTAGTAGTAGTAGTACACATGGTAAAACAAAACAAAAATAGTGATGAAGATACTCTCATCTGCCACTTTAAACTGATGGTTCCTAGACGTTCTTTTCACCACACTTTTTTTTTTTGAGGATGATGGTTAAGCTGTTATGAAGTGTGTGTGTGTGTGTGTGTGTGTAATGGCTACATCACTCATCAATCATCAATCATCGGCACAAAAAAAAAATCAAACACTTTAAAAGAAATTTAACTTTGCTCTGCCTGTTAGGAGACTTAACAAAGCAAAACAAATAAAACAACTTAAGAGAAAGCAAACAAAAACAATAAGAAATGAAAAGAGATACATGTATGTACGTGTGTGTGTGTGTATGTATATATGTATGCATGTATATATATGTACGTATGTGTATGTATGTATACGTATATATATATATATATATATATATATATATATATATATATATATATATATATATATATATATATATATATATATATATATATACATACATAAGGAAGCAAGGCCGAAGTCAAATGACTGAAACCAGTAAGGGAATAAAAAAACTAAAGAATGTATATACATGCATGCATACATACATACATACATAGACACGTAACATTGTTCACTTAAGAGATAGTGTCTACAGATCGCCACCTGAAAGAATGCTTTGCATCCTATCAGACACCATGCAATAATAATAGCATATTAATATTAACAAAACAAAACAAAAAACTGCGGTAACAGTAATAATAATAATAATAATAATAATAATAATAATAATAATAAATCAATAAATAAATATCAATAAATATGTGTCCAACCAGCAGACGCGGCAGTAATATTTGTCGTCATTGATACTGCATAGAAAATTGCTTCTTTGTTTTGTTTTGTTTTTGTTTCTTTGCTTGTTTTTTTTTTTTTTTTTTTTTTTTTTAGTCTGGAGATGAAAAGAACGGGAAAGCCTGAGGTAGGCTGACGCCTTTCTAAGCACATTGAATAGGTAAAAAAAAACAAAAAAAACAAGCATATCAGGAGTATAAACAAATACACTACTACTACTACTACTACTACTACTAATAATAATAATAATAATAATAATAACAACAACAACAACAACAACACATGCCTTGATGCATTTCCGAGCCATTGGTTCTCTTGGTCTCTTATCTTAACTGGTCAGAAGTGTTATCATGTATATGGTGGTCCGAAAGTCTTGTCACCCCGCTACCGAAAAGTAATAAGAAAACAAGACGAACAATGCAATGATATCAAACACATGTAACTGGTTTTAGCATATTCACTTTCGTTGACAAGACACTGTCACACATCGAGGTGGTCTGTACGAACACCATCATTTTCGTGGCACAAAATGAAGTGGCACAATGTCCTGTGTAATATTTTACGAAGCTATGCTTTGGTGATTGTTGCAAAGGCTGCCGAAGCAGCGTCCTTCAACTTTCAGGTATTCTAGTATCGCTCTTGTGAAACTCTCTTCTTGATAATAGAAAATTAAAACAATATTCACAGGTGGTGACAATATCTACAGGTGGTGACAAGACTTTCGTACCACCCTGTACTTACTTGTTTTGTCCTGGTGTAAAAGATAGACTACCGCTAATATTCTGCTAAATATGCACTGATGCAGCGCCTGGCTGTGGCTCTCATGGCTTCTGATCTTAACTGATTGGAAGAGTAATCGTCTACATGCTTTGTCTTAGTATAAAAGATGGTCTACAACAAATATTTTGCTCAACACCAAAGATTTGTTTGTCAGTTGCTTGATCATAACCAGTTGAGTGGCTGATGATATGTGCATCTCTGGTCACGAGCAGAAGTAGTGGGGGAGCATCATAGTCATGTGTTGACAAAAATTGTTTGGGGTTTGAATAATTCACCTTTGGAAACATGGGTGTTTTATTCAACATCCTTAAACAACCCATATTCAGGAACCTTTTGAGCGGGATGGGCTATTTTTTGAACCAGTTGAAGATACGCAAGATGTCGAAATATCGTTCACTAGATAACAATGGCACTCTTCTTTTAATTTTGACTCTATATCTTCAGGAGGAGTTACCTCAATCCTTTCTATATTAATATTAATAATAATAATAATAATAATAATAATAATAATAATAATAATAATAATAATAATAATAATAATAATAATATGTTAAAAAGATAGGAATTTAGGGGGAGGGATCACAGTCAATTGAATATATCGACTCAAGTAATTGACTAGTACTTTATTTCATCAACTTCGGAAAGATCAAAGGTAAAAGTGATCCCCTTCCACCCATCCCCTGTAGGCTTTTAACTCAGAATGTTAAAAAGCCTAAATGAATAATGCAGAATATCTTGTCCAGCGCTCTGATGATTCAGGCTAAACTATCCACGTACATTGATGTCCACTTCTAAAATAAAGACTGCTTTCAATAATTATCACAATGGTTTCTACTGGTAGAGCTGGCAGAATCCTTAGCATGTCTGACAGACTGCTTCGCTTTGCGGCATTTCGTTCGGCATGACAACTGGTGTTGGTGTGTTTACGTCCCTGTAACTTAGCGGTTCGGCAAATAAACACACGCCCTATATATTCGTTTTCCACTTATTTATTTCACTTGTTTATTATTGTTCTTATTTCCATTGCCTGGAAATCTTTCGTCACACACATGTGACCGCTTCAGCGACACTCTATCACACGTGTCTCCTCCTGTTCTGTTTAGTCCATGAGAATCCACTGAAGTATTATGAATGGGGCGTAGTCGAGAGAAAGGACAATCAAAATCCCAATAACACCATACAATACCTCTAATACGCCATAACTAGCACTAAGTCCCAAATTGATAAAGATTATCTGATTCAGACAAGTCAAGGCTTCCGACCTTCTACAAAAGCAGCCATTGATACTAGCAGTGGGTTCATTGAATAGGTGTGATAAAAGGATTCTCAAGACTATTTGTACCAATTTGTTTTCAAATGCAGCCTTTTCATCGATGTGTTATGCGTCCTTTTCTAAATTCATACAAATGACCTAAAAAGAACTGACGCACCCTGAATGTATGTGTGTGTGTGTGTGTGTGTGTGTGTGTGTGTGTGTGTGTGTGTGTGCGTGTGCGTGTGTGTGTGTGTGTACCATTGTGCATAAGAGTACATGCATGCATGTCTGTGCGCACGAATGTGAATATGTTTAATGTATGTGTGTGTGTGTGTGTGATTTTGTGCAAGGGTACACGCGTGCATGTCTGTATGTCTATATGTATATGTATGTATGTATATATGTATGTATGTATGCCTCCGTGCGTATGTGCATGTATGTTCCCTCTAAGTGTGTGTGAGCGTGTTATTGTGTGTCGGAATACATATGTACGTTACATCTGTGCAAACGCATGTACGCGCGAGTGCATTTTGTGTGTGCGCGTGTATGATTGCGTGTGTGTGTGTGTGTGTGTGTGTGTGTGTGTGTGTGTGTGTGTGTGTGCCATTGTATATAAGAGTACATGCGTACATGTCTGTATATCTGCACATGTGTGCATATACATGTATGTATGTACATGTCTACCATTATACATGTTCAGTAAAAAAATGGAAAAAGTAAAGAAAAAACACAAAGGGAAAAAGAAAGCTGTCAGACAACTCCCGGATTTCCTTAATTTCTGTTGTTGATTAATTATTCAACTCGGCATTGATGATATAATTGGAAATTATGCATCAACTCCGCCTCTAAACACCTCATACCCATACCCACGAGTCACCCCGATTAGAAAGTCATCCGGAAATCATATATATATATATATATATA
>NC_069002.1:1879732-1881367 GCF_001194135.2 Octopus bimaculoides | reverse complement strand
AGCTACCCTCAACCTGCTAGAAATAATGGCTAATAATAATCACGCCCTTATTGTCTAATATAAAAAAAATTGTTTTTGATTTGGACACAAAACAAGCAGTTTAGAGAAGAAGGGATCGTTCGATATCACTGAGCATAACTGGTAATCTATTTTATCGACCTCCGAAGACATGAAAGGCAGAATTGACCTCGGTAGAACTTGAACTCAGAACGGAAAGAGCTGGGAGAAATACTGCAATGTATTTTTTTTTTACAGCCCTTAACGGTTCTGGTAGATCATCTGCCAAACAGTCATAGTACGAGAGGATGGTGTTAAAGTGGGTGACGGATTAATTCTAACACCCAAGTAGGTCACAGCTTGATTTGAACTCTCAATGCTGTGTGCCGTAATATGTCAGAGCTTTTCATCCGGTGTCCTAACACCGCTTTCAAGTCATTACCACAATGAAAACTACATCCATACATACAAACGTGCGGGCATGTCCATGGTATGTATGAAGGATACGTTTTGTTTTGACCAACAAAATAAGTACCAGGCTAAACAAAGTTAAGAACCGAGGTCGATTCTTTCGACTAAAAATTCAAAGCGGTGTCCCAGCATGACCGCAGTCTACTGACTGAAACAAGTAAAAGAGTAAAAGAATGTGTGTTAGCGTGCGTGTGCACAAGTGATGGTCTGTTCAGGTTGTCTCTTCCAGACTCGAATGTTTTGCTGGTCATCACAACGATCCAATTTGGAGAATTAGATCGCTTGCTTTGTCCTTTATTGGGGACAAAAACACAGCATTTCTTGGTTTGTATGTAATGGTGTTGTTGAATATTCCTGTGTACCTATGATGATAGGTACAATTGGAAATATATGACCAGGAAAGCAAAGCTGTAGCTGCGTTGCCAAAATTCAGTATAGATGGCATAGGTTTTCAGAATTTGCCATGAGACATTAGATCCACTAGACAACTGACTTATACAACAGTGAGCGACTGGTCCCATGGTGGGGTGTGTGAGTGAATGAGTGCGTGTGTGTGTAAGGGTGTGTGTGTGTATATATATATATATATATATATATATATATATAGATACATATATCGATATATATGTATGTATATATATATATATATATATATATATATACATATATCGATATATATGAGCGAATGTGTATTTATGCGTGTGTGGGTACGTATAAACGTATATGTATATAAGATATATATATATACATTTGTGTGTTGTGCATATATGAAGTGTATAAATAAATATACATGTATGTATATGTATATCTATATATATATGTGTGTGTGTGTGTGTGTATGCGTGTATGTATCTATGCATGTATGTATACACACACATACATATAATACGTATATATATACATAAATGACATATAATATACAAATACATATATGTATTTTTATTCACATACATATAATACATTCATATAGGTATATATGCATGCGTGTGTCTGTGCGTGTGTGTACATAAAGGTGCAAATGTTATAAGAGTCTGTCACGACTAGCGAGAGTTCGACAAGTAACAACATGATCAACGTATACAAACACCACACTATATCACACTATGATCAATACACACACACACACACACACACACACACACACACACACACACACACACACACACA
>NC_069002.1:1878312-1879222 GCF_001194135.2 Octopus bimaculoides | reverse complement strand
TATATATATATATATATATATATATATATATATATATATATGCATACACACGCACAACCACAAACATATACATATATACACTACACTACTTTATCATGATCGATATATATATACACACGTAATAATATAATCAATACTGGAATTCGAACGAATATATAGTGACATCGATCTGATGTATGTCTTTAAACCTATCTCTCTTACCATGTGACGTATATTCTTTGCTACTTGACAGTAAATAAGAACCACAACCGTGTAATTGTCAAGAGAGTACTTTTACAAAGTGTCTATACGCCTATCCAGGGAGAAATTTCATAATTGTTTTCTTGCATAGACAAAAAAAACAAAAACATTTAATGAGTAGCGATACATTCGATCAAACTAACACACAATGCCTGGTTGTTTTTTTCTACTTTGTTTTTCTTTTCGTTGTCATCCCAAAGGATGAAAGCAAATGTGTGCTTTGTATATTTACTTTATTTTAGAGCACAAATGTTTAACAATGATGTCAGTGGTTACAGGTTTCCAATGTCTGACGACAGTGTAACATTCTTGGAGTGGAATCGATGAAATTCAGACGGAATAAATATCAATAATATTGCGTTAGATATTTAATTGAAAGCAACACTTAATCACTTTTTGTTTTTCTTATTTTTTTGGTTAAAACATACTCAAGCACTCGTACATTCACACATACATACATACATACATACATACATACATACATTCACACTTACATATATATATAAACTTATACATACATACATGCATATAAACAAGGTCTGATCAATAACTCTCCGGACTGTTGTCATAGTAACGAAGCTAAAGCATGCAGAGTCAAGGTGCTTGGTACACATTGACCTTGACCTCTGTTGTGCACGCGCACTAATTTTTGATGTTCTAGCTCACTTCC
>NC_069002.1:1876229-1878302 GCF_001194135.2 Octopus bimaculoides | reverse complement strand
CTCTGTTGTGCACGCGCACTAATTTTTGATGTTCTAGCTCACTTCCACTGTTTACAGCAATGCTTGGAAGGAAGGTGTGTAGCGTGTGATCGTCGCATTGATCATGACAGAGAAAGTTGTCATGGCAATACCTGCTCAGAGGCCAATGCAAAGCTGCAGAAAGTGTATAGAGAGGAGTGTATGAGCCGCAAGCAAGTGTACGAGTGGTTCAGACGTTTCCAAGATGGCCGAAAAAATGTCGATAGTGACGAAAGTTCTGGGGGAACTGCAACCAGTAGAACTAAGAAAAACAGCGCAGATTACACGTGATGAAGGCTGGAGGGTATATCAGCCGAAACGTTGTGTTAACAACAAACAAGATGAGAACAAATATCCTTCAATTGAAAATAATGTAAATATTGTCCTGTTTTTGTTAACAACTTTGACCCTCCGCAAAATCCCAAATTTTATTTAATTTGCTTTGCGAGAGCAACTGTTTTGTCGAAGACGTATCTTGTCGTGAATTGCTCGAAATACAGATTAGAAAAACAGCCGACAACTGATGAAGGGTTGTTTTCTTTATGTTGCTTGTCTTGTTTTCCATTTGTTTCTTTCGTTGATCGCAAAGAAAGTTAGTATTCCATGTTTTCGTATTTCGTATTTCATGTTGTGTGCGTTCTGTGACGTCCAATGCATATGTATATGCATATAAATGCAAGTATGTACATATATGTATGAATATACGCATATATATTATTTACATTTATTTATGCGCCCTTTTAAAGCCTGCCTACTCCTCTGAAGTACCGATACAAATGAAAGAAGTACAAATAAGGAAAGAACTATTTCGAAACAGGCAGAAGGATTCGAAAACGATTCTTTAGTATAAAGTTACAATAAGGCAGCGAACTAGCAGAATCGTTATTCTACGGAATTTGAACGTAGAACATAAGGACGGACTAAATGACGCTGTGCATTTTGTTCGGCATGCTCAAGATTTTGCCAACTCGCCGCCTTTCTATTATGTTAGTATTGACCTTTCATTAGATCAAATCGTCTTGCACATATATTAAACATATACCCACAGAGCTGATTCATCCTTTTGGGATCAAGTGACGTGTGTGTGTGTGTGTGTGTGTAAATGGGGTGGCGGGGTTAGTTCGTAAGATAAGTATTACGAACGTAACATATTTACCATTGAAACATAGCAACACTAATGTGATTCCGTGCTTCCTGTCTCCACAAAAGATAACATATTCTGACTTGTACAAATAATGCATCTTTGATATTTGTCCTCAGATGCCTTTGTTGTTGTTGTTGTAGTTGTTGTTGTTGTTGTTGTTGTTGTTGTTGGTGGTGGTGTTCTTACAGTTGCTGTTGTTGTCAATGCGACTATTGTTGTTATTGTTGTTGTTGTTACAGTTTCTGTTACCATTGTTGTTCATGTGGTTGCTACAGCTGTTGTTGTTGTTATAACTTCTTGTGCTATTGGTGTAGCTGTTGTTGTTGTTGCTAATGACGTTGCTATTGCTGTACTTTTGGTGTTGATGTTGTTGAGATAATTATCAGTGTCTTGGCCGTTGCTGTTCTTGCTGCTGTTGTTGTTATTGATGATGATGATGATGATGACGAAGGCTCCGCTTGAATGAAAGAACTTGCAGAAGACGGTTTGCAAAACTCAGAAGTGGAGATTTCACCCTTGAAGATGAAGATCGAACAGGACGTCGAGTTGAGTTTGGCTCCTTGAGGCATTACTTGAAAAAAAGACCCGCTTTAGTGAATTGAAAAGAGTGTGTTTTATCAGGACAATGCGCGACCCTACACTGCAAAGATCACATCACACAAGATCGAAGAGCTTGGTTGGGAAAAAATTCCTCATCCACCTTATTCTCCCGACCTTGCTCCTTCAGACTACCATTTGTTTCGTAGTTCACAGAATCATTTGGGGGACATAACTTTCGGAAGCCAGGAGGAGGTGGAAACTGACATTTCAGAGTTCTTCGCTTTGAAACCAAAAGAGTTTTACATTGATGGGATTATAAAGCTTGTAAATAGATGGAAGGAGGTCAGATAATCAGCAAAAGTACATTGATG
>NC_069002.1:1874991-1875542 GCF_001194135.2 Octopus bimaculoides | reverse complement strand
GAAACTAAAGTAACCCGAAAGAAAGATTTAAGTAGGTGAACAGGAGAACGTTTGTGTTTATATGAGGTGGAAGAGAGAAAGAAAGAGAGGGAGGGTGGGAGGGAGAGATCGAGTATGGCCGTGTGTTTGCGATTGTGTGTTTTTCTGTGTATTGATTGCTTAACAATAATGTGTTCGTCTGAGTGACCGCCTCAACTTGTGCGTATGTATGTATACATAGAGATATATACAAATACATACTTATGTACACACACACACAATATATATAATTTTTTTATATATACAAACATATGCAAATATATATATATATACATACAAATATATATGTGTGTGTGTGAGTGTGTGTGTTTATATGTCTATATATATGTCTATATATATATATATATATATATATTCATATGTATATATATAGAGAGTGAGAGAGAGAGGGCGAGACATATGTGTGCGTGTGCGTGTACACACATACACACACACATAATGTAAGTACAAATACGTGTCCATGAATTTGTATATTTTGTGTGTGTGTGTATGTGTGTATGTGTGTGTGTGTG
>NC_069002.1:1872342-1873226 GCF_001194135.2 Octopus bimaculoides | reverse complement strand
TATATATATATATATATATATATATATATATATATATTGTTGAAACATGGCGCAGTTCGATTAGATCTAATCTGGAGTTAAACTTCAGTATCAACGATAACATGGATTTAACTTTAACACATCAATCAAATGTGGTTATTGTTATTGCTGTTGGTAATGCTGTTCTTGTTGTTGCCTTTGAAGCCCCAGGCATCCCAGACTGAGCAAAACTATGATCGAAGACCAGGCGATTTAGTAGAGACATTCAGACGTTGGCTATAATGTCTCACTGTATTGGTTCCAACGCTTTCCATTCTGCGTTCAAATTGCTCTACGCTCAACTTTACCTTTACTCCTTTCGGGCCGATAAGAAATGGTTCAAATCCAGCGCAGCTGAATTATTTGACATCAGGCTTTTTAATGTTTCTCGTTTTTGTCCTTCGCTATTTTTCTCCCTCGTTACGTCTCTGTCTTCCTCTCTCTCCCTATATATATACGTCTGAGCATGGCATATTTCTTTTTTATGTGTAAGAGGTAGACGAAAATGTTTATGGCAATCTTGATCAATTAATAAATACTTTTCTACTCTAGGCACAAAGACCGAAATTTGGGGAGAGGGGGGCTAGTCGATTAGATCGACCTCAGTATACAACTGGTTCTTTATTTATCAACCCCGAAAGGATGAAAGGCAAAGTCGACCTCGGCGGAATTTGAACTCGAAATGTAAAGACAGACGAAATGCCGCTAAGCATTTCACCCGGTGTGCTACCGTTTCTGCCAGCTCGCTACCTTGATCAATTAATACATTGTAATGTCTCTGTTCCCTCTCTTCTCTCTCACTTTTTTTATCTGTATGCGTGCATTTCTGTGCACACCTGCGAGCGTGTTTGTGTGCGTGTGTTTTG
>NC_069002.1:1870612-1872332 GCF_001194135.2 Octopus bimaculoides | reverse complement strand
CTCTCTCCCTATATATATACGTCTGAGCATGGCATATTTCTTTTTTATGTGTAAGAGGTAGACGAAAATGTTTATGGCAATCTTGATCAATTAATAAATACTTTTCTACTCTAGGCACAAAGACCGAAATTTGGGGAGAGGGGGGCTAGTCGATTAGATCGACCTCAGTATACAACTGGTTCTTTATTTATCAACCCCGAAAGGATGAAAGGCAAAGTCGTATATTTGTTTCTGGCGTCAAAAAGTAGTCGCCAGAACAAACTAAATGTCCAGCCAGTTGTACCAAATTGCTTTCGACCATAAGTTTGTTCGATCAGGGTTAACTTGTGGCTACACAACAGCCAATGAGGAGGAGGAGGAGGTGAGAATTGTAACACAGTCGATATATTCACTCTCAGTGAGTTGCGACTGTGATGGGATTAAGGTTGCTGTTGTTGTTGTTGTTGTTATCATTATCTTCGTCATCATCGTCACCATTTAAAACCTACGCGTTCATCATCAACACCATCATCACCACCATCATCGCCATAACCATCATCATTGTCATCATCAACCTCATCATTTACATCATCATCATCATCATCATAATGCTCTATCTACATAGCTCCATCCCTCATCATAATCGTTATCGCTATCGTCATTATCCTAATCACCATCGTCATCTCTTACCTATCTAGTCTTCGGTTTGATCGTTCGATATTCTGGTTAATCATTGATCCAGAGTCTCTTCATGGTATTTCTAATTCAATAGCACTTCGATAACCATGCATGCTTCAACTCGCAGTGTTATTGACAGCAGGTAACAATAAGAACAACAACCACAATAACTATAACAACAACAGCACCTTTACCTCCATAACCTATTGGAATGTTATTGTAAACAACAGCCAGGAAACCCCCAGGTGGAGACCTTTATGTGATTACTGACCTCTTCTACAAATAGTGACCAAATCCTCCTTTTATCATCTCAGCTGTCTCAATTAAATGAAGGACATTGGATAATGTAGAAACCCAATGTTTTATAGAAGGCTGTGGCTATGTAGATATCACATTAAATATAGGATATCACGATGAAAAATGTGTTGGAGAGTTATTTTAGATAATATTTACTTAGTCCTGATATTTCGAGCAAAAACTCCTTGACAAAGACCTTAATGAACAAGTCAGGGACCATAAATTACTCGCCCATTTGGTTAGCATGTCGAATTCTTGTGGATGATGTTTACTAGAATATGTAGAAGAGATTTTTAACTTTTATTAACGTGAAGGGCGAATAATCTAACATTTCGGAACTTTGCCTTTTATCTGTGAGTGAGGAGGAGTGAGGTGGAAAGGGGGAGAGTGGGTGACGGCTGTCATTTTGGTTGTTAGCTAATGAGTGAGAAAGAGATAAAATAATAAAATGAATGAATCATGTGGAGTAGCAGTTTAGGGAAAGGACAGCGAGGGTGAACTGTATGAGAAGACTAAACGCCTGGGCTATGATGAGGACGAAGTGAGAGGGAGTAATAATTCGAATGGGGGAGGTATAAGGAAATACGAAGGAAGGTGTGGCTGGAGAAGAGATGTCTGTCGGAGTGTACGTTCCAAAAGAGATGGAAGCATGTTGCACGAGTGTTGTGCGTGCAAGGAAACGTGTGAATAGACGGAAAAAAAAAGAATTAAAAAAAAGGTACCAGTGATAGATCGGGGCTTATGGGATCGAAGCGTGGCCTGATCA
>NC_069002.1:1868414-1870602 GCF_001194135.2 Octopus bimaculoides | reverse complement strand
AAAGAATTAAAAAAAAGGTACCAGTGATAGATCGGGGCTTATGGGATCGAAGCGTGGCCTGATCATCGCTTCATTTGTATTGTCCCTGTATTGTTCATTCTATTTTTTTTTTAAATATTTTATTTGATTTTTAAAAGTCACATTTTATGTAAAATCATACCGCATTACTGATCCCATCATTTGTTCTGTCCATTTCTATGTTTAGCCTCCGGTAGGCAATAAAGAAATTGGCATTTCGTATGTCTTTACGTTCTGAATTCAAATTCCACCGAGGCCGACTTTACCTTTCATTCTTGCGGGATCGATAAATTAAGTACCAGTTGCTTTTCTGGGGTCGATCTAATCGACTGGCCCCTTCCCCAAAATTTTCGGGCCGTGTGCCTAAAGGCGGCGAGCTGGCAGAAATGTTAGCCCAGAGCAGAAAAGATATACATCTGAAAATATAACGAGATAGCCATGGAAAGAACGCCACTGAATAAAAACACTACTAATAGAAGGGAGTAAGGGGGGAGCAACGACTTACTAGAAATAGCAGCCAATGAAGGAAGGAAACGCTGTGTATTCACTGAGCCAACGAAGGAGCCTTTACCTGATGGCAGGACTCGCTAGAAACAACAGTCAAATCTCTCTCTCTACATAATAGCCTATTGGGCCCCGGGAGATGCTGATCTTTGGAGCGAAAGGACGAATCTGAGAGCAAAACCTGGAAGGTGGTCCAAGGAGTGTTCTTTATCAAGGTTATTCTAGAGCTAAACAACCATATGAACAAGAACAATAACGACACCAACATCATCATCATCACCATCATCCGTGTCGTCGTTATAGTTGTCATCGCCAACACCATCATCATCGATATCATGGTCATCATCATCCTCCTTCTCCCCTTCCCCCTCTCTTCCTCCTTCTCCTACTCCTCCCCCTTCTCTTCCTCTCCATCATCATCAAAATTATCGTTATTGTCTTCATCATTATCATCATCGTCGTCATCGTTTTCATCGTCGTCATCGTCGTCTTCATCATCAGCAGCAGCAGCAACATCAACATCAGCCTCATCCTCATCATCATCTTCATCGTAATCGTCGTTGTCATCGTCACCATCATCATCACTAACAACAACAATAACATCATCATCATCGCCGTCGTCGTCATCATCATCACCATTATCATCATCATCATCATCATCATCGTCACATATTACTGAACAGTCGCCGCAGTTCTAATGTCTCTGATTCGTGATAACCAGACAGAAAATGACAAACAACTCATCGTCAATTGATCAACAAGTCGGGGCAGGTTTCATTTCTCTGACAGTAATCGATCGGTTATCAATCTGCATCATTTTTCTTCACAGCTGGTTGTTTGTTGTTGTTGTTGTTGTTGGTAGTGGTATTGATGTTGGAGGGGTCACTCGATGCAATATACGTTGACACATGCACGCACAGATACACACTAACACACACACACGCACACACTGATAAACACTGATAAGTTCTAAGATAAACCCTAGTTGCCAGTGGTATTTGAGGACACTTAATTATCTGCAAATTAATTTCTTTAAAACAGTTAAAAGATTTGTAATCCTTTCGGCTCCCCTGTGCCAGATCAAATGCTGGCACAAGAAATGGAAAGGCGTCCAGTCATTGTTGTCAGGCGTGCGGAACACAGCAATTTAGAAACTGACAACTTTTTAAATAGGTGTAGGTGTAGCTGTGTGGTAAGAAGCTTGCTTCCCAACCACGTGGTTCTGGGTTCAGTCCCACTGTGTGGCACCTCGGCTAAGTCTTGTGAGTAGATTTGGTAGACGGAAACTGAAAGAAGCCCGCCGTGTGTGTGTGTGTTTGTGTGTGTAAAATATATATATACGTAAGAGAATTAATATATATACGTAATATATATATATAATATATATATATATATAAGCAATATATATATATATATGTAATATATATTCTGTGTTTGTCCCCCCACCATCGCTTGACAACCGATGGTGGTGTGTTTACGTCCCCGTAACTTAGCGGTTCGGCAAAAGAGACCGATAGCATAAGTACTAGGCTTCCAAAGAATAAGTCCTGGGGTCGATTTGCTCGACTAAAGGCGGTGCTCCAGCATGGCCACAGTCAAATGACTGAAACAAGTAAAAGAGTAAAACAGAATATATATATGTAATATATATTCTGTGTTTGTCCCC
>NC_069002.1:1866859-1868334 GCF_001194135.2 Octopus bimaculoides | reverse complement strand
TATATATATATATATATATGTGTGTGTGTGTGTGTGTGTGTGTGTGTATGTATTATGTATGTATGTATATATACATGTGTGTGTGCGTGTATCTGTATATCTATATCTGTATGTGTGTGGAAAAAGGAAGTGAGTAAATCCAGCCGAATACGTCTATAAGTACCCTGTGTCAACAGAGCCCGGCTAACAGGATGTCCAATCAACGTTATGGTAAGCCGTAGAGGTCATTAATTCTATGTGACGGATGCAAACTATAAATTAGAAGTTTAACACCAACTACTATTTTTGGCGTATTAATCCCTAAATATACATAGTAAAGAAAGAAAGAAGGAAAGGAAGAAAGGAATAAACAAAGAATGAGAGAAAGAAAGATATGTTTGTTTCTTTTCATTTGTCTAGCTCGTAAACATCTAGCGTCTTGCTAACTTGAGATCACAGATTTAGTGGTAAGACGGTTTGACGTTTATTTTTAGCATACAAGGGATCCACTTAGTGGTCTCTCATATTGTTTATGTTTACTGTCACTGTTACCGATAAATTATCTTGTAATAAAGAGTTACCTCGCTTCCTCTCTGCAATTCATTGCTAACAAGTTTTCACTGAACAACACTGACAATTATAAACGTTCCAGACGTGACCGACTAGTAATTTGGTATATCAGGAAGAACTGCATAGCCGCTTTTTCTTTCTTTCTTTTTTTTTTTTTTTTTTTTTTTTCTTCCAGTTCTCTAGTTTTACTTTTTCGTCTTTTTCGGGGTTGTTGCGGGGAGCTTTTTATTGTTTGTTTTTTATTTCTCCAGCTAAGAGAAAAAATTTATTTCAGCAATTCATTCGTATCATATTCAATACCGACGTTTAGTGTTCCCTAAATTCGTGATTAAGCGGAGCAGGAGCACATACGAGGGCGGAAAGTGTCACTGACGAAAGATTTCCGGACAATGGACATGAGTTAAAATTAGAAAAGTAATAAACTCGCCAAGTCCGAATATATAAATGAAAATACTTGAAAAATGACCCCGTCCTCGAAATACAACAATATCTGTTTTCAAATTTTACTTTTAATTATGCAATTGCTAAATATCAAGATCTCACTACAAGGGGAAGATAACTTTTCATTTCATAATTGAATAGTTTGTTCAGAACGATGACAAGTTTGATTGAGGAAATCCAGAATTAAAGATGAGTCAAACCTGGGTACCACATTTTGTACATTTGGGTATACTTGATCAGTTTAAAAAAAGGAAAAAAACAGGGCTGTGATATAAGGGAGATTTGGGTGATGTATCAACCAGGTTCAGAATCCATAAAGAGTGCCTCGATTTCCGTTGTTCCCTTTTCATCTTATTCTACCCTGAACTCCGTTCGCAATTCCCTTTCAGATCTACCTACTTCCACTTCACCACGCTTCTCGGGTTCAGTTCCACTGCGTGGCACCATGGGCCAGTGTCTTCTACTATAGCCTCGGGCCGACCAAA
>NC_069002.1:1846883-1866457 GCF_001194135.2 Octopus bimaculoides | reverse complement strand
AGACAGATAGATAGATAGATAGATAGATAGATAGAAAGACAGACAGGTAGATAAATAGATAGATAGATAGATAGATAAATAGATAGATAGATCAACTTTATTGGTTGTAAGCTTCTTAAATCTATTTCTTTTTTAACACAGTATGGGTGTAGGTGGAATAAAATTTCGCGTCTGCGTGTGGATTGTTATTCGCTCCATGTCAGCCCAGATTGTGCAATCCTCACAATAGGATGCATTACAGTCTTTCACAACCTGATTTTTCGTCATTCAGTATCTAGTATTATAAAGCCTTCCATTAATATATAAATTAATTGCTTACCAACGGAAACAGACACCCTAATTAAGTCTGCTATTCTCTAATAATTATCTCAGTAACAGCGAAAGCGTAGATAGTCAGGGGAAGTAACTCTATTTGCACTTCGCACCGGATATCATTAGCAACAAAGTATAACCGAAAAACGGACTTAAACACGCGGAAGAGTAGCGACGCCGATCGAACTTGCTATCGTACCGAAACCACTGTTCTCATCTCATTCTACTTCACAACCCTTTTCTATTTTGGTTCAGACAGGTTGAGTGGAGCTGTAAGAGGGACGCAAGTAAGCTGTAAGCTGAAATAACGAGGAACTGTCAAAACAAATCGCCTGCAGTTTGACAATCATGGTACGGAAAGTGACCTTAGCTACATGTTCTCTGAACCAGTGGGCAATGGATTTCTCTGGAAATAAAACTCGGATCATCGAGAGTAAGTGACCGTCTTCGATTCTTTGTCTTCTTAATAGGTTATACTATGCATTGTTGTTGTTATTGTTGTGATAATGGTGGCGGTGGTGGTGGTCGTCGTCGTTGTCGTCGTCGTCGTCGTCGTAGTCGTAGTGTTGATGGCGATCAAGCCAGTGGTAATCTTGTTTTCGTCTCATGAATGCCATGGCAGTGGTAGTGACGGTTGTGGTGGTGGTAGCGAAGGTGCCCTTGTCAGTGAGGGTGGCGTGTTGTAGTGGTGGTGGTAGTGCTGCTGCTGGTCTTAGTAGTGATGGTATCTTGTCCGGGTGGTGGCATTGATGCTGTTGTTGTTAGTGTTGGTTGTAGTGGTGGTGGTGACGGGGATGGGCTCTATGGTGGTGGTGGTGGTGATGGTAGCGATGATGATAGTCATGTTTGTGTTATTGCTATAATGGCGCTGAAGTGTTGTTGTTCTTGTTGCTCTTGATATATATTTCAGTTTCACTTTAGTTTCCCGGAAAATGACAGTCACTCTATTCTTAGAAATCAATGACGTTTCTCTTATTTTTTAATTTTTTTATCTTGACTGAGTGGGGTTGTAAATGATCAGGGAGTGGGGATATACAGTAGGTGTTGGGGTTTTAAAGGAATGGGGAAGGGAGTCATACAGGATGAGGGAGAATGATTATACAGAACGAGTGTGTAAATATATGAGTGTGCATATATATATATATATATATATATATATACAGATATATATATACATATATATATACATATATATACACATATATATACATAAATATGTATATATATATATGATCGTCCAACCCATGCTAGCATGGAAAGCAGACGTTAAACGATAATGATGATATATATATATATATGTGTGTGTGTGTGCTCTTCCTCAGCTCAAACCTAACTCATAAGTGACTCTTGCTCAAGCTCAACTCTTGCATAATTTATGAGTGACTCTCTTGTTGGCCCACTACCTCAAGCTTATTCATTTGTTTCATTCTTTCTCGATTTTTCTGATAAAAACTTCAGATATGATGTTTTGTTCATATCCTTCAACAGGTATACGGCAAGCAAAACAGAAAGGTGCCAGCTACAGGGTGGGACCAGAACTAGAAATCACGTGAGTAATTCCGTTACCATTTGAAATGCAAGACTCTTATTTCATCCATTATAGGTCATTGCCTTGTTGCCCCGTTCATTTATGTCTTGGTCAGAGGTGGGTGCTACAGCAAGGTGTGATTACATCTACACACACACACACACACACTCACATACATTTATATCATTTTTCTGTTATTGCAGTGGGTATAGCTGTGCTGATCACTTCTTGGAGGAAGATACATTCCAGCATTCTTTGGAAGTTCTGTCTGAGATAATGACCCACAGTGACTGTCAGAAAATAGTTTGTGATGTTGGAATGTAAGCCCATTATTTATTTATCTATTATTACTGATCATTATATATTTTGCTTTATTGTTACTTTTATCTTTGAGCTCCAGCTGATAAATTTAAATTTAACTCTACATTAAAATATAAGACATTCACATTATTTTGAGTTAATCATGAATAATCTTATAGCTTCGGCAGATAATGTGATGGTTTATTTTTTTAATGACATTGTAGGGAAGGTGTGAGGGGCCAGATTTAGCAGGTGGAATAATTTGGCTGGATATGACTGGTTTAAATGCTAAAGGATTAAATATAATTCTGAACACCGTTAGTTTAGTCATCACTGCTTAGCATGCCTGCAACTAATTAAATGGATTAAAATCTTTGAGATCTGATCTCACATTCAACAAAGAACGCATCTTGTCAATGAAAGGAATTGACTTGGTTGTGAGCTAACATTGTTTGCTTCCTGATTGCTTAGTTTCAACTTCAGCCCCATGCCAGCCAAAGCTATCTGAGTGAATTTGGTAGATGGAAACTGAAAGAAGCCCTTCGTATATACATGTGTGTGCTTATGTTTGTGTTTATGTATGCATGCATGTGTGTGCATATGTTTGTGTCTTCTTGTCTTGACATTTTGTAATTTGATCTAATGTTTCATATCTATTTATATCTTCTATCACCGTGACAACCTTGTTTGTATTTATTTGCAGACCGATCCTGCACAACAATATTGCATACAATTGCCGTGTGATATTTTATAACAAGTAAGTAAACAAAACAAAATAGAAAAAAAAAAGAACAATTGAAAAGCTTTATCATTATTTTACTCAGTAAATAGCTCAGATTGCCATTTGCATGAAAAAGCAACAGTTAAGTCATTATTATTACATCATGTCAGTGGCCATGAAACTTAACTCTGAAAACATTCCTGCTGTAAAGTAAATCGGTTCAATGACACTTTGAGATTAAGATTTGAACCCCAGTGGTGGTGGTGATGATAGCAGAGGCAGAGGCAGCGGCAGCGATGATGATGATGATGATTTTGTACATCTTTACTCTTTGATTTAAATTTCTAATGATCCGTTCGGACAGTAAGCCAATGGTTAAGACCAGCAAGCCCAGTAGTCTGTGTTCAAGGCTCCGTGTTCAGTTCTCAGCGTATCAGGTGAGTAGGCAAATTATTGATCACCTGAAGATGAGTAGAGATGACCAATTGATTGTGCCAGTCTCCACAATAATGAGCTTTTCTTATTTTAATTCGTTCAATGTTGAAGTGTGTGTGTTTTATGTGTTTTCAATGTCTACTGAATTCTTTGCTTTCTCTTTTTGTGATGCAGGCGAATACTTTTAATTCGTCCCAAGCAGAATATGTGCAATGATGGGAACTACCGAGAGATGCGATGGTTCACGGGTTGGTCGAAGATTAGACATTGTGAAGACCATGTCCTACCGAAATTTATTCAGGAAATCTGTGGCCAGGTAAGAGAGGATGTTTTGTATGTTATATAATCAGTGATCCATCCCTCTCTGATCCCCTTAATGATGCTTATAATAATAATCCTTTCTACCACCACCACCACCACCACACTTGTAAATCTTGGTGTAAACAATGATTCAATATGTTGCTGTGTATTTTGTTTCCTAGAAAACTGTGCCGTTTGGGGATTGTGTTCTCAAGTTTGATGATATTACCATCGGATTTGAAACCTGTGAAGAACTTTTTGGGCCACAGAGGTAAATATGTACATGCACACATGCATATATATATATATATATATATATATATATATATATGCCCACACACACACACACACACACACACACACACACACACTTAATACAGATTATATATATGTTTATGTAATATATGTTATATCTTTACATTTAATACTAGCAGAGATACCCGGCATTGCTAGGGATTAAAATGGCATAGTTTTTTATTCTTTAACTTGTTTCAATCATTTGACTGTGGCCATACTGGAGCACCACCTTTAGTCGAACAGAAAGAAAGGAAGGAATAAAGAAAGAATGAATGGATGAATGAATGAAAGAGGGAGGGTGGGAGAAAGAAAGAAAGAGGGAGGGGAGAAAGAAAAAAGAGGGAAAGAACAAAATAACTGATCTCTAATTGTGGAGGGAACCTGTGGAAGAGGAAGACCCTGGAAAACATGGGACGAAGTGGTGAAGCATGATGTTGGGATGTTGGATGTCAGTACTGATGCCACGTAAAAGACTGTAAAAGCTGTAAAAACAATGCCAAAACTGGCCTTGTTTGTACTGGTGTCATGTAAAAAGCACTCGGCCCACTCTGCAAGGTTGTTGGTGTTAGGAAGGGCATCCAGCCATAAAAACTGTGCCAAAGTACACAGAAGTCTGGTGCAGTCTTATCCCTTGCCAGCTCTCGTCAAACAGTCCAACCCATTCGAGCATGGAGAACGGATGTTAAATGATGATGTTGATGATGATGTGTGATTTGAGGTAGATTTGATTGCTTGTTTCTAGCAGACTGACCAAAGTATAACTAGGCTTCCTCATTGTCTCGTTGATGTGTTGAATGTCTTCTGTCTCTTCAGCCCATTCAACTCCTTGTGTCAGGACAGTGTTGATGTTATCATGAACAGCAGTGGCAGTCACCATGAACTACGCAAGGCCAATATAAGAGTACAACATATACAGTCAGCAACAAGAAAGGTTTGTTGTTTTTGTTGTTGTTGTTGTTGCTGCTGCTGCTGCTACTCCTGCAGTTGCCCATGCATACAATTGTTATTGTTGTTATTATTCTGCTGTCATCCCTGATTCAGCAGATCTATGACCAAAGGCACTCCAACCATGACCAGCTTATCCTTTTTTTTTCCTGCATAACACATCTATGTGTCTCTCTTCATATGATGCTGAATTTGAGGGTGATATGGTTGCTATTTCTAAACATTTGTTTCACCAGGGAGCAGCATAAATATACATTTAACATTTGATTTCATTTACCTTCAAAGCTTAGTATATATTGCAGGGGTTACTATATAAATGGCACTGTGACTTCCTTTACAGGGTGGTGGTGTGTATGTCTACTCAAATTTTCTTGGCTGTGATGGTGACCGACTCTACTTTGATGGGTGTTCCTCAGTTACTATGAATGGTAAGACCCTTGTCCAGGGTCCACAGTTTTCTGTCAAAGATGTTGTAAGTTTTGTTATTACCTTATTCTCTCTTTTCCTCTTATTTTTTTTTATTTTAATTTTTTTTATCTTTCTTTCAGTCACCGCATTTGAAGAATTGTAGCCAAACAAATCGCCCACAGTACTTATTCTATGAGTTTCTTTTGTTGATGTACTAAGTTACGGGGACATAAACACATCAACACCGGTCGGCATGCAGTGATGGTAGGGTTGGGGAACAAACGTAGACACAAAGACATGTTCTTTCCCAAGATGGTGTGATTTGAGGGAGAATTGGCTGTTATTTTGGTGACTATATATTAGGCTCCATTTGTTAGCCAATCATCATTGTTTTGTTTTTTTTTACTTGCAGGTGGTTCTCGTGGCCACAGTAGACCTGGATGATGTTGTCAGTTACCGGAATCAGACTAAAAGTTTCTGCTTAACAGTAAGTCCTAAGTTATCACTTTTATAAAATTATTTTAATGACTGTATTTTAATATATTTTCAATGATGAAGGTGGTGGCACCCGTGGACATGTTTACAAAGTCAGAAAACAGCACAGCTCCTATGACTTTTGGAAACACTTTTTCATGCTAAGAGTTGCTGAAGTATGGAACAATCTGCCGGCGTCAGTTGTTAGTTGTCGGAGGACTGCATCCTTCAAAACTTCCATGCTTCATGAGATTCACCAACACTACACCTGATTTTCTTCCTTCCATACACACGCAAGCATGGATCTGACTCATGCACTGTTCACTTTCCAGACATTTGTACATTACTGCATATGCTTTATACGCACTTCTGACAAGTTGTAATACACCTGAGCACTGTATACAATAATTTCATTATTATTATTATTATAATTCCTCATCTCTTAAATATAGAACTGTAGAGTCATTTGTTGTCTTTCATTTTATTGTCTTCTATTGTTTGCTTTGTCAACAGGCTACAAACCATGAAAGCTTTCCCCAGGTTCAACTCCCTATTTCATTCTCCACTAACATGTTTGCCAAGACAAATGAGCCAATAGAATGGCAGTATCACACACCTGAAGAAGAAATAAGGTGAGCCTCATAAATCATTTGCCCCTTTTTCTCCGTTTGCTGATTTCTGGTCTTTTCATGACCAAATCTCTGAGAAATTTCTTTGCTTGCATAATCAGTGATTCCCAACATGTACCTACTTGCAAAGTTTAATAAAATAAATCAGCCGCAATACTTATTTTAAATCTGGTACACATTCCAGCAGTTATTTCCTTTCTTTTTCAGAAATCTGATTATTACCTTTTTGGGTTTTTTTTTTATCTTCATTTGATTTCTAATCCAGCTTGGGTCCAGCCTGTTGGCTCTGGGACTATCTGAGACGTTCTGGAATGAATGGATTCTTCTTGCCCCTGAGTGGAGGAATAGACAGTTCGAGTGTGGCCTGTATAGTACACTCAATGTGTCGTTTGGTGCATGAAGCAGTCGTCAATAAAGGTATGTATTGTTAACTACAATGTCCGGGGTTTTATGTGTATTGCAACTTTCAAAATCAACATTTATTTTCCACAAGCATTGTCAACAAAAGACCTCAGAGCTACTTAACTGGGACAGCCACATTGTATTAGACTGTGGTGTACGCAGGCACGTACACATATACATCATCATCGATTTAATGTCCTTTCTTCTATGCTGATTTGTGTCAGTCAGTTTTGAGTTTAGTCCCACTGCTTGGTATCTTGGAGGAAAGTGACTTCAACTACGACCGCAGACAAACCAAAGCCTCAAAAAGTGGATTTGATAGATGGAAACTGAAAGGAAGCTGTTGTATACGTACATATATATTTTTATATTTTTATGAATAAATAACAACTGATGGTTGATGTGTCAATTCACGACACCTGTTTCCAACGAATTTTTAATTCATTAATGGAGACATTACATTTTTATTCTTTTATTTGTTTCAGTTATTTGACTGTGGCCATGCTGGAGCATCGCCTTTAGTCGAACAAATCAACCCCTGGACTTATTCTTTGTAAGCCTAGTACTTATTCTATCGGTCTCTTTTGCCGAACCACTAAGTTACGAGGACATAAACATACCAACACACACACACATACACAGCTTCTTTTAGTTTCCATCTACCAAATCCACTCACAAGGCTTTGGTTGGCCTCGAGGCTATAGTAAAAGAAACTTGCCTAATGTGCCATGCAGTGGGACTAAACCCAAACCATGTGGTTGGTAAGCAAGCTACTTACCACTCAGCCATTCCTGCGCCTATATATATAATATTGAAAGCTCCATAAAGAAGTGCTAATCTCTCAATTTTTTTCTTTTTGCAGATGCTACTGTTATTGAAGATCTGAAGAGGATTTTGAATTCTGACCAGATACCAGACACACCGGAAGCACTTGCGAATCAGTTGCTTACCACATGCTACATGGGATCATCAAACAGCTCAACTGAGACTCAACAGAGAGCCTCAGATCTTGCGGGTCAAATTGGAAGGTCAGTGCCTACAAGCAAACACATACATTTAGACACACACGCACACAAATGTATGCAAACATACACACATATTTTAGGCGTTAATCCTTGTATTGCAATCAGCTTGGTTCCCTGAGGCATTCAGGAAACTTCTATGTGGTCGCTTCACCTGCTAAAACTAGAAGCTAAATCTCTCTCATCAGTTTACAATCTGCTGTGCAAACATGTTCAAAGTAGGGGAGAGCATTATGTTGCTTTAAAAACTTGCAAAGCAAGGGTTGGTGACAGGAAGAGCATCCGGCTGTAGAAAATTTGTCTCAGCTATATATATATATATATATATATATATTGTTTTTGTATTTAGTTTGCAAGATACTTTATGTGAATTCGTGTGTTGAAGCATATATTGAAGAGGTTGTAAGAAGCAATGAAAATTTTAGGAAAAAAATCAAAGAAGTGAATGAGTGGAAATCGAACCAGTGAGTGTGTTAATTAATAAGGCATTAAAACAGAATGACTCTCCCCAGACACAATAATATATAATATATAAAAGCACTGGTGCCACCTAAAAAGCACTTGTGAGGCGGGGGGGGGGGGGCATGTAAATAGCACCCTATACACTCTGTAAAGTAGCTGGCATTTGGAAGGGCATTCAGCTGTTGAAACCTAGCCAAAACCAGGCTATGGAACCTGGTGCAGCCCCTGGCCATTCCCGCTCTGGTCAGACCATCCAACTCATGCCAGCATGGAAAACGGACATTAAATGATGATGAAGATGATGATGGCTTGATATGTGATATGCTGTTATCATTTGATGTGAGATCTTCATTCAACCAGTCTATCTGGTGATAGTCCCCTCGACCATTTAATGGAAAATATTCTGTTATTGTCAGTCATGTATTTTTGGTTTCTTGTCTTTTGTAATATTGGTATTTTTCAGTTACCACCTGGAAATCAGCATCCAGACTATTGTGGACACGATTCTGGTTGTGTTCATAGCAACCATGTCGGTCACGCCTAAGTTTAGAAAGTTTGGTGGGACTTATCGGGAAAACCAGGCCTTACAGAATGTTCAGGTAAGGCACAGAAACTAAACCTTGGGGATATAAGGGACAAAAATTGTTTCAAAGGATGAAAATTGATAAAAAAATAATTAAGAGCTATCAAGGGTTAAGGATGAAAAAACAGGCAAGGGATAAGAGAATTGTTAAAATGGTTAAAGAGTTTAAAATGCAATGGGGTCTAGATGTGGCTGTGAGGTTGAGAAGTTTCCTTCCTAACTTCATGGTTTTCAATTCACTCCAGCTGTTGGTACATTAGACAGGACTTGTGACTGATCACTAAAAACATACTGCATTTTAACGTGTATAAGGGGCCTTTTTTTGTCAAAAATTAGGTTAAAATAATATAGGAGTTTCTAATACATGGATAGTATTATAATCCCTTACAAAACCTTTTTTTCCAAATTTTAAACCCAAAAAATTAGTGAGTTCCTTATACATGTTAAAATACGGTAATTTCCTTGGTTTGTTCTGAAGTTTGACTATCACCGTCATCGTTAGTCAACCTGAGCTATCATAGAAGACACTTGCTTAAGGTGCTGCACTCTGGAATTGAACTCAGAACTACTCGGCTATTTTATTCAACATGTTAACCATTCATCATATTCACATTTACCAAGAACTCAACATGTTAACAATTAATTCATCCCGTTCACTTTTAATGGTTAACATGTAACCATTAACTCAATATGCTAACCAGTCATCTTATTCCATGTTCACCATTAATTCAACATATTGACCATCAGTTCATCATATTAACTATTTATTCAACATGGTAAACCAGTGATTCCCAATGTTGGCCATATGCTCCACTGGTGGGGCCTGAGAAGATTTTGGTAGGGCGTGGGATCCAAAATTTTTTGTTTTTTGTTTTTAGTGGGACATGAAATTATGGAATTTTTTTTTTTTTCCACAGCAAACACACTACACATATACGTTTTTCCAACCAATGGTGGAACATACATTTTTTTAGAAACTTATTGCAGAGACTGTAGGAAAATAGGCTGGGAAACAGAGTTAGAAGAAATGTTTTAGTGAAAACTCAACATGTTGAGTGTTCATTAAAACATTTCATTTCTTCTTTCTTTAATTATCTTTGTCCTGCTAATTACAAACCCTTTTCAATCTTTTGAAATCAGGCTCGGATCAGGATGGTACTAGCATATTTATTTGCCCAACTGACTCTCTGGGCACGGGGTAAACCTGGAACTCTCCTTGTCCTTGGTTCAGCAAACATAGATGAAAGGTAAATTTCGAATTTCCCTCTTCTAAAATGTCATTCTTCAAATTCAATCATCTTTATCAGAACAACGGTGGATTATTTAATCAACCTCCAAATAGATGAAAGGCTAAGTTGGCCTCAGTGGAATTTGAAGAATTTACACTTGGAACTTAAAGACAAGTGACATACTGCTCAGCATTTTGTTTGGCGTGCTAACAATTCTACTCGCTTGCTAGTTTCGTTAATGATGCATTTTTCCCATTTCCAGTCTCCGTGGCTACATGACAAAATATGACTGCTCCAGTGCTGACATTAACCCCATCGGTGGAATCAATAAGACGGATCTCAGGAAGTTTGTAGAATACTATATGTCTCATATCCAACTGCTCTCTCTCAAGAAGTAAGTTAGACCATTCTTTCCATATTGATACTCCATTCAACATGTATTCCATCAAACACAAACAATACCAACAACAAGAGGCTGAGTACTCCACAGACACATGTACCCTTTACCATAGTTCCAAAGGTGATTCAGTGTGAGACAGAATGTGACAAGGCTGGCCCCTTTCGAATTACAGGTACAACTCATTTTTGCCAGCTGAGTGGACTGGAGCGACGTGAAATAAAGTGTCTTGCTCAAGGTCACAACACACTACCAGAAATTGAACTCACAGCTTTACTATCATGAGCTGAATGCCCTAACCACTGAGCCACGTGCTTCCACTGGCACTGTTTAGATCACTGCATGAATACACTATAAAGATTGCTACATGAAATCACTACATGAATACACTATAAAGATTGCTACACTAAATCATTGCATGAATACACTATAAAGATTGCTACATGAAATTACTACATGAACAACGACAGGAAGACACTCATTGAAGGCATTATATGAATTATTCCATGAATCACTACATGAAAATGCTACATGAATACATTAGTGACATGTTTGTCTATCTTTCAGAATTGCTGATGCTCCTGCTACGGCTGAATTAGAGCCACTGGAAGATGGCAAAGTGGCACAAACTGATGAGGTGAAGTGACAAGCATCCTGTTTCACTTTTGTTTGATCTTACATCCAATAATTGTTTTTTTTTTTTTTTTTTCATTCTGGTTCTTAATTATTTTTCTGTGATTAATTTAATTTTTTTTTTTTTCCTCCATCTTCATGTAAAGTATCTAGACACATTAGTTTCAATTAGATTGACCCCAGTACTCCACTGGTACTTATTTTATCAATCCCGAAAGGGTGAAAAGCAAAGTGATGTAACAATAATAACTGCAACAGCAACAACATATGCAGCAGCAATGAAAATGACATTCTGTTTGTATTTCCTCCAGGAGGACATGGGAATGACATACCAGGAGCTGTCAATATTTGGAAATCTTCGCAAAAAGCAGAGATGTGGACCTTACAATATGTTTGTGAAGCTGATGTCGATATGGTCTGGTGAGGAATTTGGGGAAAGCTTTCCTGAAGTAGTAAGTAGTCTTTTACACCAATGTTGTCCCCTGATTCAGCAGACCCACTTCATCAAAAGCATTTTGGGCTCATCTTTATCTTTCATCTTTCACTTATTTCAATTCGTATACTGTGGTCATGCTGGGGCACTGCTTTGAAGAACTTTTAGTTGAATGGATCGACTCCAGGACTTAGGTTTTTTTAAGCTTAGCACTTATTCCATTGGACTCTGTTGCTAGCATCATCATCATCATCAGTATCATTGTCATCATGCCAATCTTCATTCTTATCACTTTCATCATTATCCAACATCTCCATCATCATTGTTGACTTCATTCTCATTGTTTGATGTTACTGCCACCGTCATCGTCCCCATCATCATCAGCACCACCATCATTATAATCATCACCACTATCACCATGACTGTCGTCACCAGCTGGCGTCGCCATCACCGTTTACATATTTGTGTCTTTTGGCCAATTAAAAAAAAATTTTATTTTCCCCTAACTCATTTCTAGGTGTCCGACAAGGTGAAACACTTTTTCCGTTCGTATTCAATAAATCGTCACAAAATGACGGTGTTGACACCATCCTACCATGCTGAGAGCTACTCTCCTGATGACAATCGCTTTGATCTCCGTCCTTTCCTCTACAATGTCAAGTGGAACTGGCAGTTCCAAAAAATTGACGACGCCGTCAAGATGGTATGTTATTTTCTTTTTATTTCTTTTGTATTTACGTCTATTGTAATTATTGTTTTATAGTCTTCACCCTTGCTTCCTGTTTCTTGACTAAAGCTGCGATGGACTGGCATTTCCTCGCATTCAGTATTATGTATTTATTATGGTAGTTTTAACTTTAAGAGTCCCTCCTAGCATGAGGCATTTATGTATAGTAATGCCTTTAATATAAATAAATATATTTATAGGAAATAATTAATAAATTTTTCCCTTATGACGTTTTTTCATGCTAATTACTTGATAAATTGTCAATTGATTCTGTCTAAAATTATCTAAATGTTATTTTCTTTTCAAGATACGACACCAAAACGACAGCATTAAGGTTGTCTGAGATGAATATTCAAACAGGAACAAGTCGTCCATATTTTTTAATCCAGACAACAGATGAACCATTTGGCAGATGTGAAATAAAGTTTTATATTTTTCCTTGGAGTAGATTTGTCTTGTGTTGGTCATTATTTGAAATTTTTTCTTCATTTTCTATTTTAGTGTGCAGTTTATCTTCTGTCTTTTACTTGTTTCAGTCATTTGACTGTGGCCATGCTGGGGCACCAACTCGGAGAATTTTTAGTCAAACATATTGATTCCAGAGTTTATTTTTATTAATTAAATTTAAGGTTATGTTCATCCTCATCTTCATTTAACGTTTGTTTTGCATGCTGGCATGGGGTGGACGGTTTGACTGGTAAGCTGGAGAGCTGCACCATGTTCCAGTTGTCTGTTTTGGCATGATTTCTAGCATTGGATGCCTTTCCTAATGCCAACCCCTCCAAGAATGTAGTGAGTGCCTTTTATGTGCTGGAATTCTGATTTTGTATGAAACACCATCAGCATAACAAAAAACATAAAATTGAAATATATATATTTATTCACTTTTAAAAAATATTAAATTTTTAAATAAGATATATATATGTTTGTATTATATCATTTTCTTTTATAAATATAAATGTGAATATCTACACCATCATAATATATAAATTTTAAATATATATATCGGTGCACACACCGATGCCATCAAAATATATTTTCTTATATTTTTTCCCATTGCTATAAACTTGTTTTTACAACAAAAATGATAACAAAAACAAAAAGAAACAAAAATAAATAAGAATAACAAATATTTTCAAATATTTAAATCACCGGATCTCTCTAACTCATTCTCTCTCCTGAAAATATACAGGCTCATCCTTTATTCATAGACACAGCAGCATGGGCCTTCTACAAAGTTATTTCTTCTCTGTATTAATTCACTACCCAACTCCACACAATGTTCATGCATGCTGAGTTTTTTGTGAAATTGTTCCTATATTCAGCATAATTTTATGTATGTGTTACTTCCACTTTGCTTTATCAAGAGTAATTCCCCTTGTCTTAATTATATAAAGCTCTTTTTTAAAAGTTATTAATGCTGATGTGAAATGAAAATAAAAGAAAATGTGTAACTTTTGTAATATCACGTAATTCTCTCTCCAACATTATTCCAGCATGGAGCCCTGATAAAACAGGTGGTTAGTTTTTATTTATACACATACTCATATGTACATATATATACATACAAACATACATGTATATATATACATGCATTTACAAACATACGTACATTATGCACGCCTACATATATATGCTTGAGTGTATGCATCGACAGTTCAACTAGCACACCAACTCAACCACTTATTTGCAAACACTGTGTATTCCCTTAACTCAAAATTCTTCCCACTTGGTTAGCAACTGGCTTGACTCAGAAAAATCACCTACATACATACATGTGTGTATGTGTATCATTTCATAAACACTTATAGTAGCTGACATTTTAATCATGAGTTTATTAAATGGTATTCATCTCTTGGTGGATGAATGACATTTTTTATATTGACTACCAATAACAGAACAGTACGTTATATATCATCATCACCATCATCAGTGTCACGGACTATCACTAGTCTTTATAGCTACACTTGCTGGTGTACCAGCACAGAGTTTGAACTGTTAATACTTGAACCTACAGTTTAGGTTCATTAGTATGACTCATACTCTACTCCAATGCCCAAGGCAGTTATGCTAGAGGAGCATCAAATCATGGGATAGGCCAGTGTGTGGAATACTAGTCACATAATAGTATTTAATAAAATACAGAAAACATTTTGGATTTCAAACTTTTAAAATCATACATGGTTGCTGGAGCTGCCATTGTTGGGGCTGTTGATGCTACTGTAGTCACTTTCCTTCACTCCTCTCAACTGAATATGTAAAGGAATGTTTATGAGTATTTGTATTTGTCTATAGCTGTATGATAAAGTGTGGTCTTAACTTTTCAATCTGTTTATTTTCACCTTCAAACCTGGGTTCCGTCACCCCTCTGATGATAATTTGCAAGACTGGAATACATGTTGAGCAATTTAACATTATATTTTGTATTTTTGCTAAACACCGATGAGGTGTATTGATAAGATTATATAGTTTTCAAGAAAAAATTAACTTATTGAAACACGTGTATGTTTTATAAAGTATAAAATACCAAATATGCTTTCTGTATTTTTTAATATGATATGAATGATTATATATGTATATATATATATAAAGTGTAGTATATTGCCACTTAAGTGTGGCTGACCCCTAGGGGTGGATGTTACTGTTGCTTTTAGCCCCAGGAGGACATCTCCTCCAGCTGGCTTATCGACACACGACTGTGTCCTGTTTGCCAAGGGAAGTTATCCCTCTCACCTGGCAAACAGGACACAGTCGTGTGTTGATAAGCCAACTGGAGGAGATGTCCTCCTGGGGCTAAAAGCAACAGTAACATCCACCCCTAGGGGTCAGCCACACTTAAGTGGCAATATACTACACTTTATCGTGCAGTTACTGTTAATACTTCATTTAGAGAATTAACATTGCTTATATATATATATATATATATATATATATAATCACATCAATTTTATGTTTAATATAAACACATGGTGTTTAAGAAATGTCTATATTAGATAATGATATTAAAAAAAAATTTCTGTCTTATACTGAAGGTCTGTAATTTGGGAGCAGTTGATGAAATTAACCTCAGTACTTAATTCTAGGAGCATTCTAGGTACTTTAAATCATCTGAAACCCCATTTGTTATGGAGATCCTTTCTTGTATTTTTTTGAAACATTGTGGTTATTTTATCATCATTTTACATCCACTTTTCAACCTGGTATGGATTGGAGGAGTCATCACAATCCATATCAGTTACTGACTATAAATCCCACTGTTGTTGTTTTTTTTTTTTGTTATATTGTTATCTTTATTTATTTCAATGTGTAGATGTATGTGTGGCCAAGCGGTGAGTTCAATCCCACATTGTGGCATCTTGACCAAATGTTTTTACTACAGCCTTGGGTCATTCCAGGCTTTGTGAGTGTAATTTCAGTGAGCAGAAACCACAGAGAAGTCCTTCTGGTTGAGTGTACCAGCAGTCCAAAGGCCTAACCTTATCATATTTGCATCACACTGATCATGTCTGAGAATTATATAAACGGCATGCATGTCTGTGGAATACACAGTTATGTTGTTCACTAATTCAATGAGTAAATTGTCCAGTCAATTGAACAACAGGGCATTCACACTCTAAAATCAATGGCAGAAATTCATCATCCAGTGATAATGTCTTTTCATCGTTATTGATTTCATGTCTTATTAATTATTACTTTAGGATATGTTTTCATCATTATTGTCTGGTATTGTTAATTATTGCTCTCGTCATCATTGACCTCACCTGTTTACTCCACATATCCCACAGTTCCTTGTTATATTGTTGCGTTACATTGTTAGCTATTGCTCTTTTCTTTTAATTAATTACCATTGTTGTTCTCAGTCTTTTAATCAATGTAAATTCCTCGACATTTATCATTCTCATTTGCATTGTATGGTCCCCAATATCTTGAACGCTCACAGGCAATAAAAGAAATCATCTTCATTATTATTATTATTATTATTATTATCATTTCGTCATCATGCTTGCAGTTGTTGTCATCATCACATGGTTGTAGTAAAGCCTCGAATATTACAGTGCAGTTGACTTTGCTATTGTTGTTGTTGTTGTCGTCGCAGTCATAGCTATGCTTGGCTGGAGTGTTTTCCAAACATCCTGTGTGATTAGAGGTACAGAACATATTTCACATGAGAGAAATGTATTCAGACAGGAGATAAGGAAACATGGAGAGTAAGGAGAGAGGTTGTAGCAAGAGAGGAGTTGGTTCCAGCATAAACAGAGGGTAGAGAATCAGGTAAAGGAATCACATGATACCAGTAAAGGGTTCTTCAGCAAGACAGAAAAAATAGGTTCCATTAAGTCATTTTCCTTCCCTTACATATTTTGAGGGAGCTTTCTTTCTGTTCAAATATGTGTGTGGTGGGAGAGAGAGAGAGAGAGGGAGACAGACAGACAAACAGATAGAAAGCGAATGTAGTTTTATAATTATGCTATATACTTGTGATTGTAGATGATGCACAGCATAAACACCTCCCATATTTTAAATACCCACTGAAGTTGCACTACTGAAGGTAGATAATTAATAATGATGTTTTCATGTAGCTAATGTCTTACCATCTTTTACTAATTATCAATTGTGGTTTAGCTTTACACATATCTTGTGTTTTTTATTGAACTGTTTACCAAGAATGGTGAATCTGGGGAGTATTTTTGCTGCACCCAATGCATGCTTCTGCTTTAGAATGTATGTTTGTGTGTCTGTAAGTTTGTATGTTTTGTGTTGCCATGTCTCTGTATGAATATATGTGTGTATGTGCATGTGTAAGTTTATATATGTGTGCACGTGTCTGTGTGTGTGAATGATTTAAACACATTTGACAAAGGGCAGGTGTTGGAAAGGGGTAGAGAGGTAATGCTCATATGAGTTATGCGGGTGTCTTCTAGAGCTGAGGGTGAGGTACTGCTTAGACATCTACAGGGAAAATGGATATAAATTAGAAATAGTAAAAAACATGTAGTTTCAATGGGGGACCAGGCTTGGCAAGATGGGTGGGTTGGGGGTTCTTCTGGGTCAGAGACTTGATACCATGTGAACTCTGCTAAATGCTCCATAAGGACCAGGCAATTGTGTTAAACCAGTTAGCATATGGATTTTGGTTTGCATATACATTGGTAAGAAGAACAGGAGGAGGAGGAGGAATGTCCAAGAGTTTGGGGCCAAAATTGCTTCAAGTGATCACAGATAAGTGGGATTCACATAGTAAATGTTTAGTTTGAACAAACTAAACTATGGTTTATGTGTATGTGTATGTATCTCTGCATATCAACAGAGTAATGTTTAGAATCAAGAATCCAAAGGACAGAACCTCTTTTATGGTCACTGCATAATCTATGTGTGGATTGCTTGATCTGTTAGAAAAAACAGCAGCCAAATGTCCCTCAAATCAACACTTATCATAAATGATAAATGGGATAACAGAGTCTTACATAAGAGAAATGTGTCTGAAAATAGATGGGCTGGTCATGGCTGGAACATTGTTGTGCATGGGTCTGCTGTATTGAGGGTTGATTTGATGGCTGTGCAACTACAAACTGCTTCGTTAACAAACCATCTTTCTGATTATATCTTCCATGTAGATACATTCTTCATTTGAGATGGTGAAAGTTTTGAAAAGCAAATTTGTCTTCTTAAAAAAAAGGAAGGGCACATTGGATTGTGATCTTGGGTACACTATATCTAAGATTATGGTGGGATGGTCACAACTAGAATGACTATGAATCATAGATCTGTTGATCAAATAGAGCTGATCTGAGCTAAACAACAACAAATACCTCAGCCTACAAGAAATAATAGCTACATCTCTCTCAAATCACACCCTACCATCCAATAAAAAACAAACAAAGGACCATGTAATCCTCTCTGTACAAAATGACAAAGTGATCATGACTGGACTACTTTAGTCAGAGATGACCTGGGGTTAAACAACAACAGCAACAACAGCAAAGAAATTTTATTATATGCCACAAGTGTGTCGTTTGTTTTCTCCAGTTCAAGTGAGGAAATACTGTTTTGAGAGCAAAGGGACTTCACCGGCATTCTCTCATTGTATTAGTAGAAGGGTTAGCAACAACCATACATGACTGCGTTGTCAAGAAGTTCATTTCGCAACCAGAAGGATTCAGGGTTCGATTCCAGTGCTTAGCCTCTGGCACTCTGGGTTGGTGTCATGAAGTTTGGCCTTGATTTGATCAGTGCCTTGTTAGAGGAATTTGAGAGACAGAAACTTGCTTGCAAGCCCAAGATGGATGCAGGTGTACATGCATGTATGTACATACACATGTATGTATATGTATATGTATATATATATATATATATATATATATATATATATATATATATATATATATATATATATATATATATATGCATGTATGCAGGCAAAATATGTAAATTGTCTCCCTCTCTATCTCTGTCTGTGTTTCTCAATGTCAGAAATTCAATGAACCAATTGATTTGTGTGTTCAACCAATCGTAGTATAAAATAAATTTTTTTAAATATAAATACAAGAGTGTCAGTAGCAGTAATAGGAAGAGAAGGAGGAGGAGGAGTGATAGTTAGTATTAATGTGTTACTGAAAACTGTTCCTTTGGATGAAACTTTCAAATCGATTCTTAGACAACAATGTTTGCTAAATCCTCATCTTTGCATTTGGGTAAATAGTTCTTCAAAGGACACAAAACAGCTTTTGCTTATTTTTAATTTTTGATTTTTTTTTTAAATATTTTATTTCTATTTTTTCATTTCTTCTTTTCTTCTCTTGGTCAGAATATACAAAGGAGAAGACAATGGAAGTAAGAAGAGGCATTGACCGATTCAAGTAAACAGTAGTATGTTATTAATGGTGATGATGATGATGAAGATGGTGGTGGTGAAGGAGGAGATGATGATGATGGTTGTGGTTGTGGTGGTGGTCATCGTCATCGTAGTGGTATAATAAAGTAAGGGAGGTCAATGAAAGCTGGATAAAGTGGTGGTGGTAGTGGTAGTGGTGGTGATGGTGGTGGTGGTGGTGGTGGTGGTGATATCTAATGAGCCAACACTTGCCTATTGTTGGTCAGGAGTCTCTTGATTTGTTCATAACAGATGAACATAACAATATTCCATGAACCAAGTCGCAGGAAAGAAGGAAAAAATCTGAAATGAGAACAAAGATATTTATATATACATACAGACATGCATATATATATATATATATGTGTGTGTGTGTGTGTGTACATACATAAATATACATATACATACATATATGCATATATATATATGTGTGTATATATATATATATATATATATATATATATAT
>NC_069002.1:1841231-1846607 GCF_001194135.2 Octopus bimaculoides | reverse complement strand
ATATATATATATATATATATATATATATATATATATAATGCTTGTGCATTCAGTTGCATCTCTTTAGTCATCCAAAGATGATTTAGTTATTTAATAAATAGTAGTCAATAAAAAGTGCAGGAAGTAAGTACTGCAGTCGGTATGACTCTGAACTTTTGGATGCACTGCCCCAGCATGGTCACAGGCCAGTGATTGAAACCATTTGAAGAACAGAAAGAATTAATGTCACTCACCCTTTGTAGAATGCAATAAAACCACCTTCTTTAAACATTTGAGAAGAACAGCTTAAGACTCCGTTATATTGGCCAGAACTGGAATTCATGTAACGGGTTTTCACTACATCTACAGGAGATGCCACTACAGTGGCACAGAAACCTGCTCCTATTGCTGACACAAAATGACAGGGTAAATTGTCTGATAGGATATTTCTGGTGATGATGAAGTTTTTGACAATGTCATAGGTGACCAACTCTGAGCAGTTGATAACAACATTCCTGGCAATGTTAGGAACCATTCCTGAAAGAATGCAAAAGAAAGAAAACCCATGGAGCAAGGACAAATAAGATATTAGACATTACATGGACCTCCAAGTTAAGATAGAAAAGAGTAGCTGAAAAAACTTAATTCCTTTAAAATTTGATTAATTTGAAATTAATTTTACTATACTCTACATTCCCAACTTCATTTCTTCTCCACATTCACTTGTTTGGATTTAAAACAATTTTTCTTTAAATACCTATATATATATATATATCATCATCATCATCATCATTGTTTACTGTCTGCCTTCCATGCTGGCATGGGTGGAACATGTATGTGTGTATGTGTATACAAGAGTTAAGGAATGGAGGAGATAAGATCTGGGCTAAATAGAAGCTAAATAGGAAATAACATTCACTGACAAAAAACAAAACAAAATTAAAATTTTGTTACCCACTTTTATGTTCACCATTCACTGCTCTTACTTTGCTCCTCATCTCTTACCATGGAAGTTAAATGATGATGACGATGATGATGATGACGATGATGATGATGACGATGATGATGATAAGATTGAATATTTTTTCTTTAATTTTATTTGAAATTTCTAGAATTTAGAGATGACCAATTAAAAAGACATTTTTTTTGTTACCTTTCCATAAACCTCGGACACCCTCCGTGGTGGCAATAGTTTTATATGCATTCATTGTGCCTGAGTAACGAGCTGGTACACCAGCTTTTTGTGCTTGCATACGCACTTTGACAACATCGGTGGGCTGGGCAATCATGATGGCGATCGCACCAGAGGTCACTCCAGCTGACATTTTGGCAATAAATGATGGTTGCTTTTGGGGATCTAGATGAAGGAAGAAAATATAGGTTAGCATTTGGGAAACAACAACAACAACAATAACAATGGTTTCAAATTTTTGCACAAGGCTGGCAGTTTTTTAGGGGAAAGTGGGTTGGTCAATCACATCTAGTCAGTAATTGTCTGGTACTTAATTTTCTCAACTTAATAGTTATAATAATCTTTTCTATTATAAGCGCAAGACCTGAAATTTGGGGGAGGGGGATAGTCGATTACATTGACCCCAGTGCTCGGCTGTACTTGATTTATCAACCCTGAAAGGATGAAAGGCAAAGTTGACCTCAGCAGAATTTGAACTCAGAATGTGAAAACAGACGAAATACCACTAAGCATTTCACAGGGCATGCTAACAATTCTGCCAGCTTGTTGCTTTCAATAATAATAATAATAATAATAATAATAATAATAATAATAATAATGATAATAATACTTTCTAATATAGATATTAGGCCAGAAATTTCTGAAACAAGTAAAAGATAAATATAAGACTTACTGTTTCCATAAAGACGACTATAAAAGTCTTTAAAACTGTCATAGGAACCAATTCTAATAGATGCAAAACACATTTGTCGTTGCAAACCTGGAATGATGCCATTATAAAGAGCACGTGCACCTTCTTCTTGAATAATCACTCTGATTGTGCCAATTGGTCCTTTATATTTGAATGCCTGTTTCTCTGTCGTTGGCGATACTCCGAGTTTGCTGGTTTTGTTTCCAGTTTCTCCTTGAATCTTTGAAAATAAATATGAAGAATTTTGTGTTAAATTTTTCTGTTCTGGTAAAATCTGGAATTTGATGCAGTTTTCAGTGCTACTACAGATGATGATGATGATGGTGATGGTAGTGGTGGTGGTGGTGGTGGCGGTGGCAGCGGCGGTAATGGAAATAGTGGTGATGACGGTGATGAGAATGATGACGACATTGATGGTAGTGTATAACGATGATGGTGGTAGCGGTAGTTGTGATAGTGACGGTGGTGGAGGTGGTGGTGGCAATAATAAAAGTAATGGTGATGGTAATGTTAGTAGCAATTATGGTGATTACATTTAATTAACAAAAATAAATCAATCGAGGTTATAAAGCTCATCAGAATATTGGGAAAACAGACACTCACTTGTAGCCTGACTTTGGCTGTGTCCAGTGGAAATGTCACACAATCAGCAATACAAGCAGCTGTACCAGCTCCAAAGAATTTCACCGTTAGAGACGGTTCTAAGACATTTGGCGATGTTCTTGAAACCATTTTGACTTCGTGAAATGCAGCAAATATATATAAAAATTAAAATCACAGTTGTCTTGTATTTGATAATTAATTAATTAAATTTAGATTCTTGTTACTGGAATGGAAAGATATGTACGTAGTGAATCTGAAAAGCAAAAATATTATATATATATATATAAATAATTATATATTTAATCATGTTAGTTAATTAGTAAGTAATTAAATTATAAAATTTAAGTGTAAATGGTATCATGCATTGTAAAATAGCAACATGCACTCTGACGAGATTTGAACCTAGTAACATTATGTTTCGTCAAAGCTGACCAGGAGATAAACAACAGTCAGTACTGGTATATATATATATATATATATATATATCATAAGAGACACAATTTGGAAGAACAAGAACAAGAACGTGAAAAGAAAAGAAAGGAAAAGGAAAATGTGAAAAATTAAAGAAATGTAACAGTGGAATATATACAGAGAAACATAATGACTTAGATATAAGTTGTTCTCCTTACCTTTGACTGATATAATTGCAGTACAAGAATATATTAGTGTAGTATATCACAGCAGTTTATAATTGTAATATTTGTTGTTACTATTGTTGCAAGTGTTGTTGCTGTTGTTGTTGTTGTTGTTGTTGCTGTTGTTGTTGTTGTGATGATGTTTGAGAGTCTGGAAAGGTGAAATATGTTGATGTGTATGAATCCAGTGTTGGCAGAGTTCTCATTATGCTTTCAACTCCATCAATAACATTCATTGTTGTATAATTAAGATAACAGCTGTCTGAAATTAAAATGATATAAATAAATAAATAAATAAATAAATAAATGAATGAATAATTATTTCAGTCATAAATATAAGCAAACATAAGTGTGAGTGTGTGTCTGTGCATGTGGGTATGTATGTACATATGAGTGTGCGAAAGACATAGGGAGAGAGAGAGAGAGAGAGAGAGAGAGCAAGGTGTTTATGTTCAGAATACTAACCCCTTTATCATCATAGGAATAACCTATATATATTTGTATTATATTATTGCATTTGAAATTAACCAAAAACATTAAATGAAACTTGATACACAACAATTAGAGTTGAAACCGGACAGGAAATATCTATGCATATCTTTGTTATGTTTTGTATACTGAAATTATGCACAAATATTATACTGCCAAGGTCGACTAGCCTTTTATTCTTTTTGAGGTCAATAAAATAAGTATTAGTTGAGCACTGGGGTTGATGTCCTAGGCTAGCCCCTCCCTTCAAAACTTTCAGGCCTTATGCCTGTAGTTCAAAGGAAATCATGCTCAGATATCCAGTGATGTCATATTTTGAAAGTAGATAAAAATTTTCACAACATTGTTCATTACTATTTATTTTTGTGATATGGTATTATTTGTGTGGACTTTGTATTTGTGTGGAATTTGTAAAACAGCAGATTTTAGAAGTACTGGGGTCAATCTGTTTGAGCCTTTCAAGATGGAGCCCCAGCATGACCACCATCCAATGACTCAGACAAGTAACAGATAAAAGATAAAGATATATTCCATAGGAACTATTATCAATTAAAATGTAGCCTATATTTAATAAGAACTATAATTCGTTAAAATGCAGCCTATATTCCATATTTAAAATGTAACCTATATTTAACAGGGACCATAGTCTATTTCACACCTGGTCCTAATCACAAGTTTTGCACGTGACTGGACATGATGATGGAACACTACCGCACATGTCTTGTAATTAACAGAATATTTGGCAAGTCTGTCATCAACGTACCTTGACACAGCAAGTTGCAAATTGACAGAACCAAGCAGAAAGAACTATCTAGACCAATATTTAGTCTACTACTCCTTGACATTTAACCAGCTACAATAACAACAACAACAATGACGGTGATGACATTGGTGGCACATGACTTGCTAAAAACAGAGGCCCAACCTTCCTCAAATTCCACTTGACAGACATTTAAAAAAAATTTTGTTATGGGTTTACAGGTTTTGCCGAACGACCTGCACAAATGATTTGTTTATAGGGATCAAATGTTGATGCCATACATTCTCTCTCTCTCTCTCTCTCTCTCTCTCTCCATCAAATCGATGTTGTCTGAACAGGTGCACACAGGTGTGCCACGCGTCAGGTGTTAAAATGATAACAGATCAACGTGGAATTAAGTGTTTTGCTCAAGAACACAACGCACCACCCGGTTTAGGAATTGAAATCACGATCTAACGATCGTGAGTGCAACACCTTAACCACTAATAATGATGATGATGATGATGATTTTTTTTATTGACCGCAAACATTATGTAGCAGCACAGGTCAAAACAGTGAATGTGTTGTGTGCGTTGCGTGGGTTTTGCGTGTAAACAAGTTTAGCGTATAAATAAAACGAAACAGGACAGTCGAGGTTGGAGCGACTTTGACTATATGTGAAAAAATATCTGCTAGATTAACAGGCATATGGTCAAAGAAAACCAGTGTAACATCATGAATAGGGACAACCATAGTAAGCAGTAATCCCTATTCTAACCGCATACATCCACACACTACCACCACCACCACCACAACCACCACTACACACCACCACCACCACCACCACCACGTCATAAATGAGGTCACTGTCCAGACTAATTCCTCACGCATTTATAAACGCACACACACACACACACAACTCAACACATGCATATACACACATTCACAGTGTATGGAAAACAAGGGGTGATGAGGCGGAAGGGGAGGTTAGAGAATGTAATGAAGTAGAAGCGTCGGCGGTGGTGGTGGTGGTGTTGGTGGTGGTGTT
>NC_069002.1:1837140-1839999 GCF_001194135.2 Octopus bimaculoides | reverse complement strand
GAGTGTATCAATAAAGCACTAAAAGAGAATAACTCTTCCCGTATATATTTATATATATATATCATAAAGTCTTACGTTTAAGATGATTCCCATGCATTCCCTGAAGAGAAGGTTACAATTTTAACATCACAGATCCCTATGGATCACACAGGTTGTAATCCTTTGAAACATATGTAGGAATAAAGTATGCAATTATAACATGCGTTTTCTCCATTCCTTAAATTTTATATATATATATATATATATATATATATATATACACACACACACAGAGGCAAACATATGCGTATGTGTCTATGTGACTGCGTGTGTGTCTGTGAGTGCGTGTGAGTGTTTGCGTGTGTCCAGCATTTACAAAACAAAACAAAAAAAGGCGTAAACAAGGGAATACGTGGAAAGGCACTTAGAGACCATTCATTCCGAGAAAATAAAGACCTTTTGCCGAAGTGCGTCTGTACTTACGTTATGATTCAGTTGAAGATCAAGAATGAGCAAGCAAGACAAACAGACAGACAGACAGACAGATAGATAGATAGATAGATAGATAGATAGATAGATAGATAGATAGATAGATGGAGGTATAGGTATGTGTTTACGTACGCGCTGATGTAAACATGTATATACGATACACTAGTTGTCTTATTACATCATCGCAGACAACAGCCGTTCGTTCCGTACACGTTTCGTTCGTAACAGCAGCAACTGGCATGTGTGGCAACGGCTTAAAAGTACATTATTAGAATTACCTCCCTTCCGGTCACTCCTCCCACTTCGTGATCTCTTTATCTTCTCCTCTCTCTTCTTAACTAACTGCCTCTCTCTCTCTCACTGTCTCCCTTACTCTTCATCTATCTATCTATCTATCTATCGTCTTCTCTGTCAGTCTCTTTGTCTCTCCTTCTTTCTATTTTGCTCAGTTTTTCTCTCCTCTTTCTAGTAATCACAGTTTCTCTCTTTCTTCTTTCTTTTTTAAACTTTCTCCACTCTTAACTTCGTACACATACTCACTCACTCACTCATTCATTCACATACTCAGTCACTCACTCACACACACACACACACACACACAATTATCTTCGGCATAATGTCTGCTTGGACAAATTTTTCCGTCTCCCACCATTTTTTTTCGTTTTTTCGATTCCCACATAACATCCACACATATACATATACATACACACATACATACCTACATACATAGGTACATACATAAATATGCATACACTCACGCACACATACTACACACATGTACAATCACATATACATAAAATATACCTTCACACACACACACAAACGCATGCGCGTACATGCACACCTATCCGCAGCATGTTCGCTTTGTTGATGTTTCTTAGAACATTAATAAGTGCGATCGGATTTCACAAGATGCTAACACCGATAAACATGCAAGGCTGAAGGGGAGTAGGAAAGAAAGAGAGGAGCAACGTAGAATGTGTGATGGCCAGACTCACTTCGTAGTTCACAAACTAGAATAAAAATTTCGTAAACAATGAAATCCAAGGACGTCTACATAGCGACAGTTAAGGGCCTTTATTTACAAATTTTTGTTTTGGCTGTGTGGTTGAGAGGCTTGCTTACCAACTTCGTGGTCTTCGGTTCAGTCCCATTGAGCGGCTACTTCGGCAAAGTGCGTCTTCCGCTATTAGCCACGGGCCGGTCAAAATAGACAGATACTGAAAGAAGCCCTTCGTACATACATACATACATACATACATACATATATATATATATATATACGACGGGCTTCTTTCAGTTTCCGCCTACCAAATCCATTCACAAGGCTCTGGTTGGCCCGAGGTTATAGTAGAAGACACCTACTAAAGGTCCCATACAGTAGGACTGAACCCGAAACCATGTGGTTGGAAAGCAAGCCTCTTACCACACAGCCACTCCTACACACACACACACATACGTACGTATGTGGTATAACTTTGACCGGGAGGAACTGATGTCATCAATCGTTATCCAACGATTGTCAGGTGTTTCGACCCTGAGCCCTAACTCCCTTACGTTTTGGTAAATCAGTAGAAGGGAGCCAAATCACTGCTCATCATCCCTTGTCCTTTGCTCTATAACCAACGAGAGACTCTTTTAGTTGCTTCTCCCATCCTGCGCACAACTACCCATCGCTCTTTTCTCCTCATACCAATTCCTGTAAGCATCCTTCGCACCGACTGGATACGTAATCTCCAAACCCTAAAGCCAACCTCGACTAGGAAAAGCCATGACTGATTACAAAAATATTACTGAGGTGAAATAAAACGTAAGACAATGATAAACACCTTTGCAAACTAAATAACTAAACATACATCGATTAGGGTATCACTCATTTAATACCGTGAAATGAAAAAAACCTTTAAACAACGGAGATTATTAGACGAAAACGATAGGCAAAATCTAGCAGCAGACACGTTTAAAATCCGAAAAACAAGATTGTTTATCTGACAGCACATTAGCATAGCAGCCGGTTGTCAATCAAGTGAACGGTGAAAGTAAAAACAAGCAGAAACAACAATGACAGAAAAACAAATTTTTCTTTAATTCTGAGATTTTTGAACAATCATTGCATCATCTGCCAATGTCGTAACCAAGACATTACTGTTGCATCATTCATTTTTGTTTGAGTTGTGTGGGAGAGGGTGCGGTGTCCCTTCCTATTTTCAAAAATCGAATTCATTTTTATGTCAATGCATTGCTCCAGTTGTTCAGAATGCAGATTTTTGCCTGCTCTTAATTCACGCGCGCGCGCGCACGCGCGCGAACGCACACACACACACACACAGACACACAGACACACATACACACACACACACACACACACACACACACACACACACACACACA
>NC_069002.1:1834808-1836206 GCF_001194135.2 Octopus bimaculoides | reverse complement strand
ATATATATATATATACATACATATATATATATGACAGGCTTCTTTCAGTTTCCGTCTACCAAATCCACTCACAAGGCTTTGGTCGGCCCAAGGCTATAGTAGGTCTAGACAGCTATTTTATTTCATGTCAACGGTTTTTGTCGTCTTTGAGGTTCCTCATGTCTTCAGAATTTGGTACGAGAAACGATTGAACACCACGACATTACATTGATAACCCAGCACCTGAGAAACGAGAAGCCGACCTAGTTTTCGACAGAGATCAAATCGATGTACGGTGGCGGGGGAGGTGGCAGTGGGAGCGGTGGTAGTGTTGATAGTGATGATAATGGCTGTAGTGGTGTTAATAGTAGTGGTAGCAATGGTAATGGTGTTGTTGTTGTTGTTGTTGTCGTCGGTAGTGGTGGTAGTGATGGTGGTGGTAACAGTTGTATTTTATGGTTGGTTGGCAGTGTGGCGTTGGTAGTAACTGTAGGTAAGGCAGTATTATGGTAGTGGTGGTGGTGGTGGTGGAGGTGATGATTGGGGATTGTGGTGATGTCGTATGATAGCGACAGTCGTAACTATGGCGGGGTGGGGCAGTGTGTGAAGGTGGCGGCGGCGGCGGACGTGGCGCTGGTGGTGGTTGGTGTGGTAGTGGTGGTGGTGGTGGTGGTGGTGGTGTTGAACAAATTCTCTTGGTCACAGCTGGACCTCGTTGTTGTTATCGTTGATTTTGTGGTTGTTGTTGTTTCTGTTGTTCTTGTGATTGTTATAGCGATAATTGTGCGTTACTGCTGTATTGACAACGCTGCTGTTGTTATAGTAGTAGTAGTAGTAGTCTCCTGTTTCTGACGAAGAGCTTTGCTCGAAACGTAAAACCACCTTTCCTTCCTTCCCTGAGCATCTTGTTAATAGTTTGCATCTACCACATCCTCACGTTGTATTTTTTCCTCATCTTTTTGGGGGATTAACTATTACACACACACACACACATATATATATGTATGTATGTGTGTATATAATAGTTAATATATATATACATACATACATACATACATACATACATACATACATACATACATAGCCTCGAATAAAACCTATGGACATATTTTAAAGTATAGAATAACATCGAAACAAATGACTACTACTATCTCACCAGTAAATATGAAAAGTACCTTGAATGCCAGACTGTAACACTACCACAATGATTATTCAATTGATTTGGGAATTTCAGTTATTTCTTTAGGAAGGGAAAGAATATCTTTATAGCCTTAGATCGTTTATTGTGTATTTCTTTAGTTTATTGTGTATTTCTTTAGTTTTAAACAGAGGTTTATATATATCCTGAATCTCACTGTACCTCTCTCTCTCTCTCTCTCTCTCTCTCTCTCTCTCTCTCTCTCTCTCTCTCTCTCTCTC
>NC_069002.1:1832358-1833701 GCF_001194135.2 Octopus bimaculoides | reverse complement strand
TTATATCCCCGGCCCATCCCCGGGTCGACCAAAAATTTGAGGATTCGGTAGACAGAAACTGAAAGAAGGGCAGAATTCTGGTTTAAGCATCGATGTTAGAAAAAAAAAAAAAAGATGATTAAAAAAAAATTTTAATCCCCACCCCATAAATCCTAAAAGCTTCATTTTCTTTCCTAATTTTGTTTTTTTTTAATATGAATTTGAAATGCGGACAGTCCGAATTTTGTTGCTCAAATCCCAACTATGGACCGCCTTTGGGTGAATCATCATTTCATTAAATGTGTTTTGGGGTAGAAGAAGAATATTGAAAAATATCAATAGATTTCAGAGTGACAAAGAAACGAGGAAGGTATCAGGTGGTCGTAGGATGTGCTAAATATAACAGTTAAATCGCCTTTAAACCATACACACAAAAATTTCATCTTGCATAATTGTATGAATTATCGCGTGTAGAACATAAACACTAAAAAATTTTATGAAAATTCCCCAAAATAAAAAAAAAAAGTTTCGAGGGGTCACATGGGTTGTTTAAACCAGAATTCCGCCGAAAGAAGTCAGTCGTATACATGGGTTGTTTAAACCAGAATTCCGCCGAAAGAAGTCAGTCGTATACATATGTATACGACTGACTTCTTTCGGCGGAATTCTGGTTTAAACAACCCATGTGACCCATACCCCACCACTGCTTGCTGACCGGTGCTGGTATGTTTACGTCCCTAACTTTTCTGTCAGGCAATTTGGACGATAAAGTAACGAACTTAAAAGTACCTGGATTCATTGGATCGACTAAAAGTTTTCAAGGCGGTGCTCCAGGGTGGCCGTCGTCTAATGACTGTAACAAGTAAAAGATAACACACACACACACACACACACACACACAACATATATACGTCTACGTACATCCACAACAAAGTACCCGAGCGTTGTATACAACAACCAAGTTATTATTATTGTAATAAAACTCACAAAAACAAGAACATCAAAACAAAAAATTGTGCAAAAACAATAGTAAAAGAAGTAATATATAAACGAAGAATAAAAAAGAAAAACCAGAAAAAAGAAAAAAAAAGAGAGAAACTGTGAGAGAAAGAGAGAGAAAAAGTAAGATTTAGAGTGAAACTGACCAGAACCAGACGAAATAAATTTAAGGCAATGTGGTGCTTGGTTGTTTGTGAGAAGTTAACAACTGAACTGTCTTCCTGAATGACTGTTGTTGGAATAAGAGAAAGTGGTGTGAGTCGTTTAACAAGGATGACAACCACATGTGATTTAGTGGAGGTGGAGGAGGAGGGTTGTGGTGGGAGAGCTGCCGGTGGTGGTGGTGGTGGTGGTGGTGGTGGTGG
>NC_069002.1:1831239-1831773 GCF_001194135.2 Octopus bimaculoides | reverse complement strand
CATTTATATATATAGATATGTGTGAAAAGATAAACAAGAATGCTGTGTAAGTTTGTTTTTATTCAGGACACACACACACACACAAAAATATCATATAAACAAAAATAATGGAAAAACCAGAGATTGAAAGAAACAAAGAGGTGTGACCGTTTCTGAGTCTTTTCATTGGTGCATCCGGGCTGACGTGTTCTTGTAGTGTGCGCCTGTTTACATGTATGTAGGTGTGTCAATGCAATGTGTGGATGTATGTGTATGTGTGGGTGCGTGTGCGTGAACATGTGTCATACTGTTGTTTTGGTTTGTGTGAAATGTTTTCAACAACTTTTTTAGTTCCAGGTCAGAACAGAATCTGCCTATAAATCTGCCTATAAATCTGCCTATAAATCGAACAGACTTTCCTAACATTGACAGCCTGATCTGTGTTACACACACACACACACACGCACGCACACACAGACACACACATACACACACACACATACACACGTATATCTATCTCTCTCTCTCTCTCTCTCTCTCTCTCTCTCTCTCTCT
>NC_069002.1:1823402-1830411 GCF_001194135.2 Octopus bimaculoides | reverse complement strand
ACAAATAGTAAATGAGTATATGCATATATACGTACAGGTATGTGCATACCGACATCCACCTGTATGTATAGGTGCATATCTGGGTACAGGACATTGCAAACAAACGTAGACGAGAACACACGAGCCACATAGAGAACATTCTCCTTCATCAGCCACCCACGTTTTAACACCGGCGTTTCGACGAGCTTGGGCAGGACGCATCGCTAAAACGGCTCGTCCCATGGATCGCAGATTAAATTTGTATACGCAAATTAAATCTAGCCATGGAGGAATGTAGTGGCGGACAAAAAACAAGACAGGAAAACAAACAGAAAAGGCTTTACGGCCAGACGAGAAAAATTATGATATATATATATACTTGAACTGCAACAATGCTAGGACCCGCCTTGAAAGATTTTCGTTAAACCCCAGTCTGTTTTTTTAAAATATTTTTTGAAGTCAGATACTTGTTCTATCGGTTTCTTTTGCCGAACTGCTATGTTACATGACGCAAACAACCCAACACTGACTGTCGGGAGATAGTGCGTAACAAGCACAAACGCAAACGCACGCACATATAAGTATATAATCCTACATACATACACACATACATACATACATACATACACACTCACAAACATGTCGGGATTCTTTCAGTTTCCGTCTACCAAAGCCTACCACTTACAAGGCTTTGGTCGGCCCGAGTCTACAGCAGAAGACTATTTTTATTGCTCGAGGTGACACGCAATGGGACTGAATGCGGTTGTATGTTGAGCAACTATGTCGTGAGCTTTAGTTTTCTTGTTTCTACCACGCCATCTACTTGTTTATATTGCGTGCATTCGAATGGAAGATTTAGTTTAGACGACACAATGCTGATTTGTAACTTGTCTTATTAAGCGAACCTCCAATTTTTCTTCCACCTGTCGCCATGCCCCTGAACTGATTGTTCTGGTTTCAATTACTGTTACCTGAATATATGTCTTCATGATAAATATTGCAGCTATGGCAAGAACAGCAGGGTGAAAGAGCCAGATTTCGATTACATCGACCCGCAATACTGAACTGGTGCATGTTTTACCAACTCCGAAATGATAAAAAGTAAAGTCGACCACGACGATATGTGAACTCAGAGCGCAAAGACGGACAAATGCAGCGAAGTATTTTAGCCCGACGTGCTAACGATTCTACCAGCACGCCGTCTGCAACTTTTCACATATTGGAATCGATTTCATATATAGCAAAGTAATGATTTCAAATTTTAGCACAAGGCCAGCAAGTTCCGGGGAGGGGTGCTAATCGATTACATCGAACACAGTGCAGAAATTTATTGTTTCAAGAAAACATTGAATTTGAATTACTTTTAATATTTACCTGTATAGATAACAACTCGGGCTGTAACTTCTGAGCCCGAGCAAGCGCTAATATTGTTTAATCTTCGTGGTAACACTAACTAATTTGAGCCACTCCTGTTTCGATGTTGTAAACTTCCTTCTTTAAAGGCATTTGAAAAGCTTTTGTTACAATTTCATGTCAGTTGGTACACCAAACACCAATTAATACTTACTAATTTCAAATTTTGTCTCAGAAAATGTTTTGAATATGCAAATAAAGCTCCTGTTCCATTATGTTGGCCACCATCTAACGATGCTGACTGGTGAGCCAATCTTTTAGGGATGCATCGAGCTGTACTGATATAATGTAGGATTAATATAAAAATAATAACAATAATACTCCTTGGATAGTATTTATAAATATTTTAATGCATCGCTACGCGCGTCTCCACAAATCCCATGTCTCTTAAGATCACAGTCCGTATTCCTTAGATGATTAAAGTGTCGTCCGTAGTATCCGGTGGGTATCGAGTTGATCATCTTCATAGATTCATTTCTTCAGGCGATATAATATTAATGGATGTTTGACAGAGGGTTGTTTATCCCTTTTGACCAGTGAGAAGGTTATATATATATGGATAGTTGAAATTTATAGAAAAACAAAAAAAAAAAAACGAAGACAGGTGTATGAGCAACAAGCAGGTGTATTAGTTTGATGATCGGGAAAATGGAAAAGTCTTTTACGTTTTGAGCCTACGCTCTTCGGCAGAAAGGAATAAGAGAAAATAAACAGAGAGAGAATGTAAAAGACTTGTAGATTTCAGCGGTCCAGCACATATAACATATATATATATGCATGCATGTATGTATGTATGTATGTATGTGTGTGTGTGCGTGTGCGTATGTACGTGTATGTGTGTGGTTCAAAATTGTACGAAAATACAAAAGCACATACACAAAGAAACAGCATACAGAGACACACTAGAGGAAAGAGAGGGATGAGACGAGATGTTAGCGGGAGAGGGAGGTCGCACCGATGCAGTCGCCAGTGTAACGACCATATAGTTCAGGAGTGGGAACGATGAACTGAGAGAATATTTGGGCCTCAACACAGCTGACGAACAGTTTCGCATAGTATGGGCTCATTCTTGTTCCCATGGCTACTCCAGAGAACTGATGGTAAAATTCACACACAGTTTAGAGAGAGGACTATATATGTGTGTGTGTGTGAATGTGTGTTTATATATGTATGTATGTATGTATGTATGTATGTATGTATATGTGCGTGTATGTATGTGGCCTTTTCTTATATGAGACGGCGGGATGTAATTCGAAAGATATGGTAACTATTTCAAGCATATCGCAGGACCACATAGTGGCAGCTCTCCGTCTCTCGGTCTACCTTATCTCAATGATGGCTGTCTGTGTTTGTTTTTAAGTTGTAGAGTGAATGAAGTGTGAGCTAAATGAGAAACCAGAGGTTACGGTGCGTCAGGTCAAAGTTCAACAAGTGACATCCTTATCAAAACCACTTACATCTAAAACCAATATTGATATTTATGTAACGCTATGATATAGATACGGTAATACAGAGTTGACTGAAATCACGTGATATGAGAGTTCCTGCGCTAACGATGAACAATTCTCGTCTGCTACGATCTGTGTGCGCGCTTTTATAAGAGGATTTCTCGAGGCCAATAACGCAGTATTGCGTGTTTTAACAAGGCATCCACGTTAAGTTGTTTGTAAAGATTACCTTTTGGTGTTAATAATGTTTCCATCGTTAATAATTATATATGCTATATAAATCAGAGTATGTGTGTGTGTGTGTGTATGTGTGCATATCACCGACGGGCTCCGAAATGGTACATCCGAGAGAAAAACGGATTTGATTTTTGTAATCTGCGTCCCGAAGACAAAGCACTCTATTAATATTTATCACTTTCCAGTGAGTTTTAGTTTTGACATGACCATCAGTAACTCACAAGGCAAACATCTTAGGTTGACGGTTTACATCTTGAAGTGCCCTGCATCACCCATTGTCAGCTTTATGTTGGGTGTTCAAGGAAAGAAAGAAAGGGTAACATTTACAACTATGCACCTTGTTTTCAACTTCAACTCTTATACTTTCCAACGCCGTTGACTGTTCGCCAAAATACATCTAGCTATTCCTGAAATAAAGGAAAAAAACTTTTTAAAGCCAAAATTCAGTTTCTGTCTACTAAATCCATTCACAAGGATTTTGTCGGCCCGAGGCTGTAGTAAAAAACACTTGCCAAGGTGCCACGCAGTGGGACTGAACCTGGAACCATGTGGCTGGGAAACAAACTTCTTAATACACAGCCGTGCATGTGCATAGCGATTCTGGCAGCTCGCCGTCTTATGTCGAGTTGCAATAAAAACAATTTAACATTAAACTGAAGAAGTACTCAATATTTTTCGTAAAGTGCTTATTTGATACGCATTTAGAAGAGGAGCGACGGTGCGTTTGTGTTTTTGCCTGGCTGTGGTATGTGTTTATGTGTATATGAGTATAGTGTGACGGTGAAGTGGAGAAAGAAAGAAAGAAAGAAAGAGAAAGATGAAATGTTGAGAAAAAGAAATAAGGTAGGGAAAGAAAAAGAAAGCGGACAGATTCTTATGACGTCAATGTATTGTGAAAGAACAACAAAACAGCAACAACGACGATGACAACAACGAAACAACAGCATCAGTAGACAACAAGAATGTGTGCGTTCGTCTAAGTCATGTGGCTGGTGATGTGTTGATGACGGATGCTGTGTAGAAGATGAGGAGTGAACAGATAGACGCCAATGATGCGGTTGTTGTTGTTGTTGCAGATTTCTTCACCGAGATGAAGAAAATGTTATTTACTCTTATACACATGCGTACAGAGGCACCTACATATGCGCGCGAGCGCACTTTAGCATCCCGACTTCCTCACAGCATCTCTGCCATTTACCGATGGAATCTGGGACGAAGACCGAAATATCATGCTACCACCACTGACATCACCATTACTCCCCACCACCGCCGCTGCGATTACAACCGCCACCACCATCACAGCCGTCACCCACACCACAACTGCGTCACCATCATCAACACCATCACTACCACCCCTCTTCACTACCACCCCTCACCACTTTCACCACAACCACCACCTCCACCACCACCACCACCACTTCCACCACAACTATCGTCATTATTGTCATCATTACCACCCTCGTCATCATTATCCTCGTCACTGCCACCGCCACCACCACCACCATTATCAGCCACAACAACAACAATAGCTACATCATATGCACGAGCAACCGAGGAAGCACGTGGCAAATGAGGAACACATAAGTGGTCGTCCAACCAGCTAGAAATAACAGCCAAATTACCTTAAAAATGGACACTTTGGCTTATATAGTCCTAGATACATGAAGAAAAAATGACGGGATGGTCACAGAAAGAATACTTCCATCTGACGATACGTTCGCTCATTCAGAACTCACCTTGGATAAAGAAGCACCATGACCATCGCACCACCACTACCACCACTACCACCATCACCATGATTATCACCATCATTATCATTAAACCATCTCGCTACTGCTGTCAAGATGGATATCATTAGCGTCAACATCATCATCAAAACTAATTCTGTCATCACCACCATCAGCACACTCAACAACACCACCGCCATCAAGACCTCCGCTATCAACACCACCATCGAGTTCACCTCCAACACCATCAAAATAATACCATCAACACCACCACTACCACCAATAAGAACCATCAACAAGACCGTTTTGAAGGCTACTGCCATCACCCCCACCATCAACACCATCAGTAACACCACACCAGCGCCAGAACCAATACCATCGGCATCACCACCACCACCACCACCACCACCACCACCACCACCATCAGTGCATAAATTAACTGTCAGTTACCAACAAAATCTTCTTCAAGACAAATACCATTTAGACCACCATCAACAGCTCCACCAAGAACAACGCCACCATCGAAATCGATGCCATAAGCGCCACCATCACCAAACAATATCATCTTCAAGACCAATACCAACACCCCCCACCACCACCACCGCCATCAAGACCAATACCATCAGCATCACAACCATCATCACCACCACCACCACCACCACCAATGTAGTCCTTCCTTTTCTACCCAATCGTCATTAGGGATCGACAAACGACATTTGGTGACCGCTTTGATAAACATTAAGTGTTTCTTTAATACTCGCACACATACATATGTATGTACGAATGTGTGTGTGTGTGTGTCCATATATTGTATATGGCTATATATTTTGTTTACATAGCGCCATTTAATCAGCTAGATAGGGATAAATTCTATACTTTCTTGCTTCAAGCTCTTGCTTGATAGGCCTGGGTTAAACCCAGGTTAAAATTCTCCGAGACGTCATCGTGCATAGAGCCGACCAGGTTCACTAGTGCTCTCCATTGCTGGCGACTCCGTACCAGCGCCGCCGCGTCCTCCAATTCTATGCACCCACCTAATCAGCAGATCGGTGAAGAGCTGAATCAAGTAAGGTAAAGATCTGCAAATCCACATCACTGAAATGGTACTTTATTTTATCGGCCCAAGTAAAATTGAAAAAAAAAACCCCAAAACAGATTTGTACCTCAGTGATAGTTGAACTCACAACGTACAATGCTGGTAAAAATACCCCAAAAATGTTTTACCCAACGCTGCCCCCTCTTCCATCAGCCCACAGCCATTGAAATGGTATCTTATCTTTACTGACCCTTAGGGTGATAAAAAGCAATTTGACAACCGAGATATTTGAACTCAGAACGCAAAATACTGAAGCGAACACTGCCAAAATTCTTTGCCCAATTTCACTAAGTCACCGGCACAAGGGTGAAAGGTCAGGTTGACATCAGAGGAATTTGAACTCACAAACGCAAAGAGCCAGAACAAATATCGCAAAAGTATTTTGGTTAATGCTCTAATGACTGTTAATTCACCGTCTGGAATGTGTTCTTAGATGAAAAAATGCGATGGTCACGGTTGGACTACTTCTGCACGTAACTCTGTTAGGTCAGGGAGTTGACTTGGGAATAAACAGCAACAACAACGACAACAACGAACACATCACATTATTGCATCATCCCTTAATAATATACTATGTAATTCATTCCATTCGAACGTCATATCTGCCAGTCGCTTTCTCTCTCTCTCTCTCCCCCACACACACATATAGAAATGTATGTGTGTGTGTGTATATGTATAAATGTATACATATAAATGTATGTATGCACATAGGCGCAGGAGTGGCTAAGTGGTAAGTAGCTTGCTTACCAACCACTTGGTTCCGGGTTCAGTCCCACTGCGTGGCAAGTCGGGCAAGTGTCTTTTAGTATAGCTTCGGGCCGACCAAAGCCTTGTGAGTAGATTTGGTAGACGGAAACTGAAAAAAGCCCGTCGTATATATATATATATTCCGTGTGTGTGTGTGTGTATATATATATACACACACACACGGAATATATAAATTTTTACGACGGAAAGGTTGTTTTGACTTGCTAACTGCAAGTATTTTTCTTCTAAAATGTAATAAATATGTTTTCAACTAAAATGTTTTGTTACGTTGTGCTATATGTTTACATAAAAACAAACGCTAACCTGTCAATGTATCTCTCTCTCTCTCTCTCTCTCTCTCT
>NC_069002.1:1816426-1823390 GCF_001194135.2 Octopus bimaculoides | reverse complement strand
ATATATATATATATATATATATAGTATGCTAGCATGGAAAGCGGACGTTAAACGATGATGATGATGATAGTTGAAATTTATAGAAAAACAAAAGACGAAGACAGGTGTATGAACAACAAGCAAATATATTAGATTGACGCTCGGGAAAATGAAGACGTCTTTTATGTTTCGAGCCTACGCTCTTCAACAGAAAGTAATAAGAGAAAATAAATAGAGAGAGAATGAAAAAACACTTGTAGATTTCAGCGGTCCATATATATATGTACGTACGTACGTATGTATGTATGTATGTATGTATGTATGTATGTATGTATGTATGTATGTATGTATGTCTATTACTAATACAACTCCGATTGTCAGAGCGAAGCTGACACCAGCACCCGGCGAAAGGGAAAACGGAAGTATCGTCTCTACCCCCAATAGACAAGTTTCATAGTTTGGCCCTAAAACAAAAAAAGCAAACAAGATCCCCATTGAATCAGACGACCTATGAGTCAAGATATTTTGTTGTTAATCACAATATCTATAATAATGATAGTAATTAGCACCTAGTAATTATGAAATAATTATCCTAAGTCTACTTCTTACTAGCTACAATGACAATGTCTAGGTAAGTGTGTATGTGGCTGGGTGGTCATGGCAGAGGTGGGGGTTTTATATCTCTTTGCACCCCGTTTCTAATACCTGTCCTACAGTAAAGTTGTTGCTGCTGTTGTTGATGAGCTTTAGCCCCAGGTCAATCCTTACAGAACGGATACCCGAATTACCTGGTGGGCACTGGTGTCTAAAGGGGTGGTGCGTGGTGGAGGGGTAGAGAAAAAGGAGGCATTAGGAAGAAGGCAGTGGATTGGGGGACGCTATGAATTTATTATAACATTATTATAGTATTGTATACAAATTATATAATATTATATTAAATATCAAATGATTCATAATATATATAAATTAGTAAAATACAAAATATTTATTTATACATAAAAATAGGGGTGGAGGCGCTGAGGGTATTATGTGGCCATGAGGGGGTTTGAGAACCTCTGCCATAAATGGACTCTCCGGTTCTTGAAAATTCAATTCAATAATCTTTTATTTATTTCTCTAACTTTTGTTTGTATATCCTTTGATATTGTAGTGTTTCTCTTTGATCAATCTAAACCCCACCTGCTTTTGTTTTGGTGTGTGTATGTGTGTGTTTTTTTTTCTTGTGGCTATTGAGTTGTAAAATTGTGAAATAGCAATCCATATTAATTATAATATTCACTTTTACCGTTTATGAAATTAGCGTGTAATTTCAACGGAAATCTTATAAGCTGACAAATAATAAATAAAAAATATTAAGCAACGGATTTTTTTATTGTTTCTAAGTTTGGCACAAGGCCTGCAATTATGAAACGTGAAGAGAAATCGATTACATCGACCTCCAATGGATGAAAAGCAAAGTTGCCTTCAGTAAAATTTGAACTCAGAACGTAAAGTATCGGAAGAAATGCTGCAATGAGTTCTCGTTTTAGGAAGCGCCAGGATCTGCCAGCTCAGCATCTTTGTTGTAACTTCAAAAATGGGAAATAACTATACGAGTTATAATAAAGCCGGGAAGTGGGTGGGCGCTGTACGTATGAAACAATACAGATGGGTTCGTATGTTCTTCCTTTTAAACATCCCACAGACATCCGGATCTACAACTCAACCGCATGATGGCGTGAGAAGTCAATGTAGTCACTGGGCCAGCTAAAAATAACAACTAAATAGCTTTCAATTCTCTGAAAAATCATCGATGATCTGGGTATGTCCGGTGTTGTAGCGAGCTTGCCTCTCTTGTCAGTCATTAACATAATGCTTTCTGTGGCTATTGAGTTCGTTTGACTCTTATTTCTAGCAATACTGGTGCTGAAATTCTTATATATACTTGTGGGTATATATATGTACACATGCATCTATATTTGTAACCTTTCATATGTAAATACTTAACCACATCCACCTTATTTCCACTTCGGGTGATCATCACACAAAAGTATACTGTCATTGGTTATTTGATTTTGGTTGGGGTTTTTTTTTCTCTCTCTTTCTTTTTTTCAGTTGGCCACAGTGAGTTTTTCTTGATTTCTCTGATTGCTTCGAGAGAATTTCAAGGAGGTCGATGAGGTAAACACCTTGATATATTATTTAGTTGCAGCCTATTAGGCGCTGAATCCAAATGTTAGCAAGGTAAACTTTACTTTCGGGGTTGATAAATTAAAGTCCCATTTTTGTTGCATAATCAGCAAGCAGTCACTGTTGCAAGTTGTTTACCCGTCTATTCTAAGTAACAGCAGACGTTTTTAGCATTTACTTATATAGTTTTCAGAACTGTTAATGAAATTACGATTTCTACTTTTAGAATAAAGAAGCCATTGCTATGAAAGTTCAAGACCTTGATAACAGTAGCAATAGATAACTGGAAGTTTGTCGAAGGATAGTTCAAAATTAGTCTAGGGGATCTATAGTGAGAAAATACTGTACGGTATCTAAGATATATCAACGATATTTATTTAATATCCAACAGTTTAAAGGCGCGGGGAGCTGGCAGAAACGTTAGCACGAAGTGCTGAGCTGTATTTCGTCTGTCTTTATGTTCTGAGTTGACTTTGCCTTTCATTCTTTCGGGGTCGATAAATTAAGTACCATTTGCGTACTGGGGTCGATGTAATCGACTGGCTCCCTCCCACCAAAAATTTCGGGCCTTCAGGCCTTGTACCCAGAGTAGAAAAGAATATCGTGAATAATATTCTAAGTTAAAATTCTTTTAGGAGTCCATAAAACAGTACCTGTAAAATACTGGGGTTTATGAAATCAACCAGCCCATAACTCACCCAAATTTCAGGCCTTGAGCCTTTCGTAGAGAGAATAACATTTTTCAAGATCATCAAGCATTTGTATAGATTTTCTTAAGCGTTAAGTTGTATTTTCAAATATTTCCGGTGCACCCAGATCCGCCTTGCAGCAAACAGCTCAAGAACCATTCCCTCCTATTGTGCCTTAAACTTAGCTTTTGCAAGTTATGCTGGGTCTCAGTGTTGGCGTCCGTTTTCTATTTTACCGTAATTTCTTTATTGTTGCGTGTGACTTCCTGATTTAGTGGACACCAGTTTTATGACAGCAATCTCTTTGTTTGTGTATGTGTGTTGTTGGTATATTGTGCTTAGGGGTTATTTCTGAATTTTTAAAACTACACACACACACACACACACACACATTCTTTTATTCTTTCTTTTTTATTTTCTTTCCACCAGTTTGGGAGACCCTAAAAGAAATCATGAGCACAGGTTTGAAGATTTTCTTCTTCTTCTTCTTCTTCTTCTTCTTCTTCTTCTTCTTCTTCTTCTTCTTCTTCTTCTTCTTCTTCTCTCTCTCTCTCTCTCTCTCTCTCTCTCTCTCTCCCTCCCTCCCCCTCTCTTTCTTTCTCTCTTTTTCTGTTTCCTTTCCTCCCACCTGTCTCGGCAACCCTGTGAAAGATCATAAATGCTGTGCTGCTCCTGTTTAAACGATAAAAAAATTGAAAAGGGCTCGCGAAGAAACACCTTCTCTATACCGCAAAATAAAGCCCTTTTTGAAAGAAATGGAACGCTCATTGTAGACCATCATAGTGACGCTAATCAATTACATTAGCATCAAAGAAACTGATGTAATTAGCTGTCAAAGAAAAGGCGAGTTTAAACTTATAGTTTTCCAACCATTCTCCTAAATTAAGTCAAACCACGCCAGTTACTTTTGCAATGTTTCTTTGAAAGATGTAAAGACTCACAAAACCTGAAAGAAGACATAGTTTGTCCTGTTTCTAAACGAAGACGCAGATGCTGAAAGTTACACGTTTATCTCTGATCTTGCATATCAGCAAGGTCATGAAACCTAATTATCACAGAGAAATTGTTTATGCTTTTGAAAGACTCAACCTAATTTCTTCCAGATAGAAGCAGCATCACATGACAGCTATGGAAGCGTTATGATTGGATTTTAAAGCAACTCCTCAACCAGTCAACCAGGTCGGAGTGCAGACCTTACTTCAATTTCTTTTAGCCACCTTTTATGATACACAGAGGAAACGTTGGGTCAATTCTTTGACATGCCAGTCCTCATACAATTTAGGAGCACAGAAAGTGTGACTGGTGAAGTAGAAATTCTCCGACCTGTTTTCACACAAATGTCCTTCCAGCAGTAGCAACCCTCTCCAACTAGGGATTGATCCCAGTCTCCAGTATATGCATATAACCACCCGAATTGAGCCTAGGGCTTTGTTCAAAGATTCGTTGTCGTTGACGATGTCCATGACCTGCTCGATTGTCCGGACAACATCTGACTGTCGAGAATGTTTCTTTTTCTTGACCAGTTGGATCCAAATTGGCCAGGTGCTTCTTGCTCCTCGACTCTGAACACGAATTTGTCCAGCTCTGAGTCACTGCAGTTGGTGGCTACGACCACGAAAACGGCGTACTTTTTCATTTCTTTAAGAAAATAAGAAGCCATCTTGATGTTATCGATATATATGAAAGAGAAATGAGAAACCTAAGAACTTGGTGCCTACATTATGTTAGGTCGTCCTTCATTTAGACTCGCTAAAGTTTGTGCACGAATATATGACGCACCTTGTGTGTGTGTAAGAGAGAGAGAGAGGGGCAGAGAGAGAAAGAGAGACGGAGAGAGAAATGATAATGAAAGAAAAAGAAAAAAGAAAAAAAACCAGGGTGTTATGTATGTTATTGTGCTACAAAGATTTTAAAAAAATAAAGATAAACATTTGATAAGAATAAGCGAACGTGTCCTTGGATATAATGCATAAACAAGCAACAATATACAGTTGTATGATGATTTATTGCTTATTCGTTGTTGTTGTTGTTGTTGTTGTTGTTGTTGTTGTTGTTGTTATTGTTGTTATTATTGTTATTGCTGTTGTTGTTTGGTCTCCAGCTAAGCTTCATCCAGCAAACAAACCTATGATCTTGTCTTTTTAAGTGTATGTAGGCCTACATTATTTTAATGTACTCTGACCTATATCCTTTAAACAGTCAGGTGTGATTGAAGAGTTACTTGGCTGTCATTTCGAGCTTGTTTTGCAACCACCTAGGTGTTCCTTCGTTGGCTCATTCAGTGGTGGTTGTGTTGTGTTGTGTTGTTGCTTAACTCCAAATCGACGCTGATCTAGAAGACCTATGACCAATTATGTTTCAGCAATGACTATCTTGTCTTTTACTTTAATAATGCACAATATACCTCGGACTACACAATACGTGGCGTTCACTCAGGCGAAACGTACAGGCTAAGAGGCGAAATGCGTGTAACTCTGAGATGCCTTGTGATGATATGGAAGGGTTTCCTGCATTACGATCGATTTAGACGAGCTTTTCAAAACCTCTGAGTAACTCCAGCAGTTTCTCCGTGGGGCAAAGCATCCCTGATGTTTATTTCACCTATTTCAAACTACATAATCCAATGTGTCCATCAGTTTCTTTTAATGTTAAGATGGATTTCGAGGGAGATTTGGCTGTCTTTTCTAGTGTGTGCGTGTGTGAGAGAGAGAGAAAGAGAGAGAGAGATTAAAAGAAAGTCCCTAGTCTTTGCATTGCCCCATGGCCTCGTGAACTGTCTCATTGCTCAGTTTGTCCAAGTTCAGATCGATACAAAGGTGACATCTTTGCTAAGCAAACAAGAAATTTGGTTTCCAATTAAGAAGTTCATTCTGCCATCACAAAGTGTTGGGTTCGATCTTATTTCTTTATTTCCCACAAGGGGCTAAACATAGAGGGGACAAACAAGGACAGGCAAAAGAATTAAGTCGATTACATTGACCCCTGAGCGTAACTGGTACTCATTTTATCAACCCTGAAAAAATGAAAGGTGAAGTCAACCCCTTGTGGAATTTGAACTCAGAACGTAACGGCAGACGAAATACCGTTAAGCATTTCGCCCGGAGCGCTGACGTTTCTGCTAGCTCGCCGATTTACGATGAAGTGAAATATTGAAGTTATTTTAGAAGATGAAATGAAAGATTTTACTAAAACAATCCTCAGACTTCAATACTGAGTCACTCCGATTATAGATTTGCTTGCGTCTGGAAATTTTCACTCCTAATTTTTTCATCTATAACCAAATGTTTTATTTGTGTTTAATTAAACTACGTAATAATCCTTTCTACTATAGGCACAAGGCCTGGATTTCTGTGGGGGAGGGGGACAATCGATCACATCGACCTCAGTACTTGACGGATATTTAATTTATTGGCCCTGAAATGATGAAAGGCAAAGTCGACGTCGGCGAAATTTGAACTCAGACGGTAGCATCAAACGAAATACCGCGAAGTATTTCGCCCGGAGTGCTAACGATTCTGGCAGCTCGCCGCCTTAAGCTACGTAATAATGATGTCATAGCAGTTTACCTTGGTGTTCGAATTTTTGACCTCGCTACTAGTAACAGTTGAAATTCTCTTGGACTTTCTGTTCCGTGACAAACACTCACCACCTACTACAACAACAAAAACAGCATACTTCTACTACTACCACTAATAACCGGAGAGATAAGCAGAAATAACTAAAAATGGAACTAACTTTCATTTAGTTTTAAAGTCCATTTCTGAGGTATCTCGTGTGTGTCAACATTTTGTCTGACTTTTAGGCATATCAGATGTTGGGTTTTATTTTTGGTTTCATTTTTACATGTCGTCTGTCGACCATACACTTAAAGGGTAGCCTGCAGTATACACCTCGCTTGGATATTTACCACTTCTGAGGTTCCGCTCGCTATGAAACATATGTCGCTAAAATCATATCTACTCCTTAACTCTTGTCTTATTATTCGCATACCCGGCAACCCTGGTTGCCTACCGTGAAATATAAAGAACAGTTTTCAATTTATCGTACTTCGATAAGAAAAAAAAATCTTCCGTCTCAATAAACCATCATTGCCCCTGGAAGTTTTTTTTTAATATTTGCTACTCTGT
>NC_069002.1:1814644-1816416 GCF_001194135.2 Octopus bimaculoides | reverse complement strand
TGTACTGCACACATATATATACATGAAATAATTGCTAATTGAGATATCAAGTGTTCATACATTTACCGTAAGGAGCCACAAAGCAAACTCGCTCCTTCATAAGTGACAGTTTAACGACAGCTGATGTTGTTTAATGTTGCATAATTGCTGTATACGTATGATGGAGTGTGTAGTTTTATAGAGGTGTAAAGCTGTCAGATCAGCTGTGGTGGCGGGTTTATAGCGGCAATAGGATTTATGGTGTATGAATGGCTTCAGCTCACTCTGAGCGCACGAGTTCTCAATCTCACTTATATACACACGCTACACTTAAATATATGCATATACACAACTCATTCACATATATAACACATACAATATTGTTGTGTCCTTATATTGTTTATTTATTCATCTAGTATGTGTGTGTGTTTTCTTTTCTACTCTAGGCATAAGGCTCGAAATTTTGGGGGAGGGGGCCAGTCGATTAGATCAACCCCAGTACGCAACTGGTACTTAATTTATCGACCCCGAAAGGATGAAAGGCAAAGTCGATATTGGCGGAATTTGAACTCAGAACGTAAAGACAACGAAATAGCGCTAAGCATCGACCCTTGTGTGTAACTGGTACTTATTTAATCGACCCCGAAAGGATGAAAGGCAATCTTCGTCTTCCCCTTCCTGGCATCTTGCTTGGGAAGATATTGTGATCTCGGTGATACGCCATGAGAAGCGAGTAACTTGTTTGAGTGCTTCCATGGCTCAAGAAAAGAAATACTATGATGCTGTTGTTTTTTGTAGGAGTCTCATTACTTAGTTCTCTAATCAAATGTATCCAGCCATTATGATTCCATTCCATTTTCTTCCTTTTCAGATATAATGTATCTAGTGATATAGTGAGATCGTGTATTCGTGTATTATCTAAAGCAGGCAAGGATGACCTTTTTTTTCTTCTTCTTTTTTTCCTTTAGTAGCAGATGTTATGAGATTCTTCACATGGTAAATCGGGCCACACAACTAACAGAATAATTTAATAAACATCGTATTTTGTAGATTTTCATTGGTTGGTAATTCGGAGAGGCTTCCGCCTCTGTCAAATAGTGACCGAGAAAAGACACACACACACACACACACACACTCATAGTGATAGGGGCTGCGTTTGTATGTGCGTGTGTGTGCGACAGAGAGAGAGCAAGTGTGTATGTGAATGTGAGAGAAAGAAGGCGTGTGTGTGAGAGAGTGAGTGTGTGTGTATGAGAGATTGAGATAGACAGAGACAGAGACAGTGGGAGGAGTGGAGAGAGAGAAAATTGTTCAATTCGCAGAATTTGACCTAAAACTTATGTTACAAAATATTAGTAAAAGGTTATTTATGTATTTAATTGCGGTCAATAATTTTGTGGGAAGAGGAAAATTCGTTACCATCGAACACCCCTTCCCATCCCCAACACACACACCAGTCCTTTACTGAAATTTTATTAAATCAAACTCGAAGAGATGAACGTCAAATTTGACCTCAGCATAATTTGAACTCAGAACATAGCGCGAACAAATATTACAGCGCTTTTTTCCCAAGTTGTAGCGATTCTGTGTGCTCTCTCTCTCTCTCTCTCTCTCTCTCTCTTTCATGTTTATTTAAATAATGGCATTACACGTGTCATGCAAAAGAACAATAACAATCCTTTCTATTATTGGCACAATGCCTGAAATTTCGGAGAGGGGGGATAATCGATTACATCGACTCCAGTGTTTCGCTGGTACTTAATTTATCGACCCCCGAAAGGATGAAAGGCAAA
>NC_069002.1:1809229-1813896 GCF_001194135.2 Octopus bimaculoides | reverse complement strand
ACACACGCGCACACACACACACACACACACACACACACACGTATAAATACTCACTCATACAGACTGCATATGTATGCACAACGCCGGTTACGTGATATTTGTCAGATAAAAGAGAGGCAGTCGATTATATAGGTCGATATTTCGTTGTAGATTAACTGTGAAGACTCATAGAACATCTCTAACAGGACAAAGGATCTGATTTTGAATTTTTGTTTCTTTGCTGTGTCAAAAGTTAGGTTAACTTAGTTTGCTCTTGGTGTCAAAAGCTAGGCTGCTTAGTTTGTTTTCATTTCTGGCAATCGATAAGACAACGGAAATATTACTGAGTCAATATGCGAGGAATGTTGCTGTAGATTAACGAATGACTTTTCGTTATGTGGAACAAAAGCAGTATTAGTCTAAAATAGGAATTTGTGTAACATACTCAAAGCAGGTGTGTCATTGAAAGCCTAATTAATTGCGGCATTTGTGCTGAGATGGCATCTCATGTAGATGTAGGGTATTAAAAAGCACAGAAATATATCAGTAGTAGACGAAATCGTCCAGCAGCGTCGGTGGCATAAACAAAGGAGCATTTCTGCCCCTTTCAGCTTCGTCAGTAGCAAGTATCCAATGTCAAACCCATACTAAGATAAAACTCTCCGTTTCTGACCGCAAAGCTCTAAATATATAATACAAAACATGTACACAAGAGCGTTTTTATATATCTTCTTTTACCCGTTTCAGTTATTGGACTACGACCATGCTGGGGCATTGCCTCGAAGGATTTTAGTCGAACAAATCAACCCGAATATTAATTTAAAGTCTGGTACTTGTTTTTAGGTCTTTTGTTGAACCACTAATTTACGGGGACGTAAACACACCCATAACGGTTGTCAAGCGGTGGTAGGAGGCAAACACAGAGACAACGACACACACACACACACACACATATATATTTGTAAATATACATACTACGGGCTTCTTTCAATTTCCGTCATCCAAATTCACTCACAAGGCTTTATTCGGCTCGAGGCTATAGAAGAAAACACTTGCTCAAGATGCAGCGCAGAGGGACTGAACCCAGGACTATGTGGTTAGGAAGCAAACTTCCTAACCACATAGTAAGTGCACCTAAGTAAACAAACCAACACAATAGACATATATATGCATACGTGTAAATGTATATCTATGTTGGTATGTATCAAATATATTTACAAGACCCGAGGCTGTTGTAATAGACACCTGTCCAAATGCCGCGTAGTGGAACCGGAAACTATGTGGGTTTCAAAAAGTTTCTTAACCACGTTTATGAATATGAGAACTAATATAGTTTTTGAAGATCAGAACAAGAGCAGAAAGAGCAGCGATTTAGCAGTCCTTGTGCCTCGCTGACGTTTACGGCGAATTCAGGTTTCAAGTTCAACGAAAGGACGGTCTACTTTGCGTGCGTGTAGAGTTCCATAGTTTATCGCTTGGTGAATAATGTAGAAATTCAAGTCTTGTGTGTGTGTGTGTGTGTGTGTGTGTGTGTGTGTATGACAAATGGACAGAAAAACAAGAACAAACATATGTGGGATAGGTTTTCACAAAGGATTTTATTAATATATTAGTTTCACGCTTGAAATGAAGTAGAAAGAAAAGGAGAGAAGGGCGGTGAAAAGAAAAAAATAACCTCGAAGAAATTCGATCTTTAAAAAATTTCGATTCGCTTTTAATGGACCTCGGCTCGATTTCACATTATTTTTCTTATCAACTCTTCAACTTTGCTAGAGACAGAAAACCTCGTCATTTTATTTTTGTCCTTTTTATTTTACTTTATTTTATTACCTTTCTATACTCTCCCATTCAATCGGCTGCTTAACTCCATAAAATAGAGACAGAATTCATTCCTGCAGTTGGTGATCTATTATTTTTAACCCCACTTCAAGAGGGAGTGGGGAATGAAACCGACACTCACAGGATCAACCAGCACTCACAGAACCTAAGCTATTTCTTTAATCCTGAGCTAACTTGTTTCAAAGGTAAAAATCTTTTTTTTTTTTTTTTTCGGAACCCTACGAATCAAGATCTCTTGCTACCAATACGAGTCTTAAGCTACTCAACACGAGTACCAATCTATCTGTCTCTTCAACACGAGAGGTTTACTGCCTCTGCAACTATTTTCATCATACATGATCGCTCTTGTAACCTTGTAGATAATTGACAAAATCGAGACGCCGCAGGCTTCCCTTCGCAGCTCGAGTCAGCGGAGCTAGACCGAGGAGGAGGTAAGCGGCCTGGCAGTATGACAATCTTCCCGTTCAGTGGCGATAGGCCCCTTATCTGGGATATCACATGCTAGGATACCTTTTCCAGCGGCAAATTGGTGTGGTCAGCTACCAGCCCAGGTTCCACTGTTCGTCAGGCTGAGAAAAGCAAACTGTCATGGAATCAGTCGCTCTCCGACAGGTTTAAGTTCACGCCTGTAATAGTGGAGACCTCCGGTATTCATGGCCCCCAGACCATATCCCTGTTCACTGGGATATCCGCAAGTAGGAGCCCTGTGAGTCAGAGCAGCTGTTCCAGTACATCTCGCCACCTCTGGGGCAACGCCTTTTCCATTTTGTCAGCTGGGGTCATGATGCAGTCTCATTTACCGGTAATTGTACGTTCCATCCCTTAAATGCTTAGATTCATGCAGTAATTTAGTGGTGTAAACTTGTGAAAATTAATTTTAACGTTGACATGTGCATTGGAGAAAAAGCGAAACCCGTTTGACATTTTGGCTGGAGACAGTTGCGAGAACAAGACTAATGCCACTAGACAGTTGTGAGAACTATGCTCCGTCACTGGAAAAATACCTGTATTGTAAAAATAAACTCGGTTTGAGTATATTTTTTAGAGTTAGACCAACAGCAACAATAACAAATACAACAACACACACATATATCTGTAGGGTGAATAATTGTATGAATGAGTCATCAAATATGCAACCACGGAGACAACTAAAGTGAAAGACCATCGGTTATATAAATGTTAAATATAATATAAATGTGTTTGTGTTTTGTGTGTGTGTGTGTGTGTGTACCATCTGAGTTTTGTGTTTATACATAGATGCATATATATATATATATATATATATACGTGAGTGTGTGCGTGCGTGTGTGCGTATGTATGTGTGTGTGTCGAACCCTACACACATACACACACACGCACACACACAAACACACGCACATATATATTTAAGTGAGCCTATTGGTGAGGCCAAACGTGTAATACGTATTAAAAAATAGAAAAGAGAATAAAACTGTAGTCCAGAAACGAATGAGGCCACACCCACAAATACCCCATATGAGTGAGAAACTACAACCTACGCAAGATCAAAGGACCCATCCTTTCCGATCACTCTTTGCAGACTAAGTTGTCTTTGTCAGTTTTTTATTGAACCACGAAGTTACCCACGTCCAGAAGATTGAGCTCCATTTGCTATTTATAGATAGCATTGTATAACAGGATTTTGGTCCTCGGGTAGAAACTGTTATTTCCTATTTGCTTACCCCAAGAAAGAGCGAAAAATGACTAACATTTCCTTCAAACTTTGCTTTTGTTGTCTTCATTAAAATCTCAAAGAATCCCTCTCAACTGGTACTTAATTTATCGACCCCGAAAGGATGCGCCTCCACTACTCCTGCTCATGATCAGAGATGCACATATTGTCAGCGACCAAGGGACATGCTGGAATGGTTATGGTCAAGCAACTGACAAGCAAATCTGTGGTATTAAAGCAGAATATTTGTTATAACGATATTTCTGCTTCAGCAACACAGTCTGAAATGTAATGGAAAATAGGTCAGTTTCAAAACATTGGTGTCCAGGAAACAAACGCAAAGTCTGAAGGGAATAGTAGTGATTTCCTTTGATTTCTAGATAGAAGCAAATAGGAAAAAACACTTACTAACAACTATTTGTCTTGGGTATCCAAGGGAAATAACTCCAGTAATATCAACCAATATAAATTTTTGGAAGATAAAGGCGAAACTGCATAGTAAGAAGCTTGCTTCTCAACTTTGTAGCTATGGATGCCTGCATTTTCCCAGCCAGGCTTAAATTGTATGGGTTACATAAATGATTAGAAACTTGTTTACAAATTTAAACACGTTATGTCGGTGCTCCACATAATTGCTGTAGATATATATAAGAAAGACAAGTAAAAATAACAGTAAAAAAAAACAAATGAATTTCCAGAACAAAAATAAAATAAAAATCATTCCGGGTTTTTCCAGGATGGACTTTTTCTTTGTATGTGTGTGTGTGTGCATATGAATATCTATCTATCTATCTATCTATCTATCTATCTATCTATCTATCTAATCTCTCTCTCTCTTTATATAAATATATATTAATGTTAAAGTCTGTCATACCGGCCATGACGAAGGGAAATAGCCCTGAAACTCGAGTCGCATTTATATATTTATATTTATATTTATATATTTGATCCTTTATATTGAACACTCAATATTTCATCTACATTCAATACTTTATTTCATGGTGCCATCCATTTTTATTTTATTTTATATTATATATTGTATATTCCATATTCTATACCCCACATTGGTTCTGCAGGAATATAAATAAAACATAAAATACAGACAGTGTTGGAACTCTTTTAAATAAAATAATATATATATATATATATATATATATAT
>NC_069002.1:1804767-1808972 GCF_001194135.2 Octopus bimaculoides | reverse complement strand
CATGACAGTATTTACATACTACCGGACACTTAAGGACCATAAAAATTTCCACCCCCCCACCAAAAAAAAAAAGAAAGAAAAAACATAATGATAATGATGGTGATACATCACCAGCAATTGATAATGGTGGATGAATTCTCATTACTAACAAGAACTCAGCATAGACTGATAACTATTTGCTCAGATATGTTTATATAATTACTGTGAAAATACTAATTAACCATTAGTCCTTCAATCTATATTGCAGCTAATGATCGAAAACTCAGTTGGAAATCGAACTTAAGTAAATAACGCACCTAAGTACACACTTTTCCGCCATTCTTAGAGTCACTGTGGGAAGGTTAGTGTTCAGACAATGGCAGAATTTCGTCATTAATTTTTATTTCGCATACGCACTTGTTTACTGCTGTTGTTGCTGTTACTGTTGTTGTTGCTTAGCAGCAGGTCATTTCTAAACGAACAGACAGACCTATGGTCAATGTGTTCTAGTAGTGGCAAAACTTGTTGTTGTCGCCGTCGTCATTGTTGTTGTTAAAGACAGTTAGTTGGCAAAATCGCTAGAGTGTCCTACATAAATGCTTTGAAGTAATTAATTTTTCTTTCTGGCTCTTTACGTTTCTGGATTCAAATCCTATTTGGATCAGCTTCACCTTTCGATCTTCCAAGGGCGAAAATTTAAAATAACCATCAAGTATTGAGGTCGATAGTTATCAACAAACCTTTCCTTCCTCCAAACTGCCAGCTTTGTTCCTTGTGGTTTAATTAGGACACAATCATTGCTATTTATTTATTCATATGCTGACGGAAAATTCCGTCAAATATTTATGAGCCTCTTCTCGGCTTATCGGGGCCCGGACAGATGTACCACTGATAAATTACCAGAATATAAAACATGTCAATCACTGTGTTTAATAATGTTATCCTCATGAGACACATTTATTAATTTAAGTATTTGTAAACAATGCTGGACTTAAACGTGGAGAAGATCGTGATTACAAGATCTGATAACTTAGTAATGCTCTATCTGTTTCTTGGAAAACTTATGTTTGGTCAGGTGACGAAATATTTATCTAATCTCATTATTGTATATGATTAAAGCTGTGAACTGGCAGAATCGTTAGCACGCCGAGGAAAGAGGCTTTACGTTCTGAGTTCAAATTCCGCCGAAGTCGACTTTGCCTTTCATCCATTCGGGGTCGATAAATTAAGTACCAATTGAACACTGGGGTGGATGTAGTCGACTTACCCCAACCCCAGAATTGCTGGCCTTGAAATGAATATTGTATATCATCATCATCATCATCATCAGTAGAACTATGGGACTATCTTTTCATTATCTTTGATTGACAAAATTCCAAAGGCCAGACAAGGGCTACAAGATAAGAGCCATGCTCCTTGAATCACTTTTGTAAGTAACTGGGTATTAAGAATAAAATGTGCGCGTGTGTATACACGTACATACATACAGATATACATACATATATACTTACACACTAATGTTCAAGCACATACACATACACTCACATATATTAAGTATATTCATACATACATATTTACATACATACTTACGTACATACGTAGGTAAGTATGTATGTGTGTATGCATGTATGTATGTTTGTATGAAAATACACACACACACACACGCACACACATACACAGAGCACAGAGCCTGTCTTAGGATATCGAACAGACCAATAAGCAAAATACGATTTTCGAATCTTTTATCTGTAAGTTGACGTGGGGGATTTGGCCGTTGTTTTTAGTAGATCGAACGATTTCATAAGAAGGGTCGACAAAACAGTTTGTTAATATATTTAACAAACAATAGAATGAGGATATTTTTTAAGGTCGTGAGGGATCGTGTTACATTAGTAAACAAGACGAGAACACTTATTAAAACCGTAAGCGATCAAGTTTCGCATGCAAATGTCGATGATAAAGCAGATATATTATAATTTGTTTGTGTCTAGCTAACATAAAACTGACTGTTTAACCTAGATGTTGAACGAAGATAGGTTCACAGCAATTAGTGTCCGTCTTCCTCTCTGTTTACTTGTTTCTCACTTGTCATCTTACTCTCTTATAACCTTTTCTTTCCGTTTATCAACTTTTAACTTAACACACTTTCACTTTACGTATATACACTTTTATACTCTTTTACTTGTTTCAGTCATTTGACTGCGGCCATGCTGGAGAACCATCTTTAGTCGAGAGAATCGACCCCAGGACTTATTCTTTGTAAGCCTAGCACTTATGCTATCGGTCTCTTTTTGCCGAACCGCTAAGTTACGGGGACGTAAACACACCAGCATCGGTTGTCAAGCGATAGTGGGGGGGGGACAAACACAGACACACATACATATATATACATATATACAACGGGCTTCTTTCAGTTTCCGTCTACCAAATCCAAGGCTCTGGTCAGCCCGAGGTTATAGTAGAAGACACTTGCCCGAGTTGCCATGCAGTGGGGCTGAACCCGGAACCATGTGGTTGGTAAGCAAGCTACTTACCACACAGCCACTCCTGCGCCTATGTATTTATTTATTTATTTATTTACGCTAACACATACATAAAACTACGGCTATTATTTACTTCAAAGCCTTATGCAGGCAGAATGCAAACGGTGTGAAAACATCATTGTTTTTTTCCGTGAACATAAAAATGGCGGTGACTCTCCACATTATTGTTACTGTTTTTATTCACAGAGAAACAATACCAACGCGGTACTTTCATTTCGTCTACGATCTCCGCAGTCTTGGAAATAACAGTAGATTTATCTCTAATACACATTTCCCAGGTATTCTGAATAATGTGTTCTAAAGCCGAAATGGGACCATACATGGATGTTCTGGTAATAATAAGGAATCTTATGATAAAACATGCAAGGTTTTCCATTTTCCTTTTTTCCTTTCCTTCTGTCGAGAGCAAAAGAAAGAAAGAAAGGAAGAAAGAAAGAAAGAAAGAAAGAAAGAGAGAAAGAAAGAAAGAAAGAAAGAGAGAAAGAAAGAAAGAAAAAAAACTTCCCAACTTAAAAGCTCGACTAAAAACTTAAAGTAATTCTCTCCCTTGAAATACATAAAACCTCTCTTCCTCTCTTTTTCTCCTTCTCTCACTGCTATGATAACACATTCAGCGTGCACATGTTATGTATGTATGTATGTATGTATGTATGTATGTATGCATGTATGTATGTATGTCATTGTTCTGTTTTATATCAAGATTTCTTGCCAATAAAGAGCCGGTTTCTAACCTAGATCCAAGGCTACTTCAGTGGAATTTCAACATCAACAACTGGGTATTTTTGTTTGTATGTATGTATGTAATGTATGTATGAAATACCTAACGATCTAACGACAAGAAGTAACACCATTTAAATACAGAACTCATTGGCTTTATGTTTTATTAAAGAATACTATTTGATATTTACTGGTAGTGCGTCAGCATGGGCACAGCTTTTGGGCTGAATCGCATAAAAGAATAAAAGAATATTGCTTTTAGATATTTCTTAATAGACTTTCTTTTGTAAGAAGTCATCAAGGTATATCCGCAAAATATATGCTCTGATTACTTCTGAGAAACATATTTCTCTCTCTTACTCACTCTCTCACTCACTCTCTCTCTCTCTCGCAGACTGTTAGATTCACACACACATACGCGCACGCGGATACAAACATAGGACCCTTGCCTTCATCATCAACATCGCAAGTACATTTGGTACATTGCTGTTCGTTTGTTCGTTGGTTCACCACCTACCTTCAAAATTTAAAACCATTATTTTACGACCATAAGGAAATAATTCCGGTTCTTTATTGTTCTGAGACCTTCGGAGCTAGATAAAATAAAGTAGCGGTCTAGTAGTGGGATCGATTCAATTGATTATTCCTCTCCTCATCAAAATTGCCGGCCTTGTGTCTAAATCAGAAACCATAATTTTACTGAAGAGGAATATCACAGAAATTTTTCGTATTCTGTTGTTTTAACATTTTTTTTTATATATATAAACAGAATGTTTGGAAGAGAAACCGAATTAGAGAGAGAGAGGATAAGAAGAGAAAGGAAGAAAGAAGGAAAGGAAAGAGTGGAAGTGAGAGAGGGGGAGAGAGAAAGAAAGAAAGAAAGAAAGAAAGAAAGAAAAAAAGACGCTAAGAGAGAAAGAAACAAAGAAAGGAAGAGAGAAAGAAATGGCCAAAAGGAAGAAGGAA
>NC_069002.1:1800956-1803979 GCF_001194135.2 Octopus bimaculoides | reverse complement strand
GGGAAAGAAGGTGACCTCCTCTTAAAGTGCATCCGCGCTCATCGCTCCTTTTTTTCTTTTTATTGCTGTATCGTTAGATGAGGTGAAGTTATGTAATGTCAGAAAAAAACATTTCAGTTGCTTTAAGTGTAACAGATGTTTACGTGTGAAAGTGTGTATCTAAACGTGTGCGTGTGTGTGTGTGTGTGTGCGTGTGTGTGCTTGTGTGTATGTGTGTGTGCATATATGCGTGTGCGTGTGTATACCTTCATGTATGCCAATGAATTTGAGGATATGCTTTTACGTCTGCATATATGCAGATAACTGTGTGCCAGCCTGCGTGTGTGAGTATGTGTGTGTGTGCACGTGTCTGTGAGTGCTCAAAGTACAAAACAGAGTTTTCTATATTCTATTTAAAAGCTGAAGCTTCTTGAATCGTTAGTCTCAGTTTGGTTTCATCAGTTCTTGGAACGATTGAAATATTGAAGCATATCATATTGAGAATAGTACACAAGCTGGCGTGGCTGTGTGGTAAGAAGATTGCTTCCCAGCCACATGGTTCAGAGTTCAGTCCCATTGCGTAGAACCTTGGGCAAGTGTCTTCTACTATAGCCTCGGGCCGACCGAATGCTTGTGAGCAAATTTGGTAGACGGAAACTGAAAGAACCACGTCGTATATATGTGTGTTTTTCTGTCTGTGTTTCTCCTAGCGGTTCGGCCAAGAGACCGATAGAATAAATCTCAGGCTTTATAAAAATAATTCCTGAGGTCGATACGTTCGACAAAAGTATCAAGGCAGTGCCCCAGCATGGCCGCAGTCTAATGACTGAAACAAGCAAAAGATAAAAAGTAAAAGATAAACGGAAAATATTCCAAAACACATCGAAATAACCCAGATATACCGCATCTTTGCTTGGTTGCTGAGAAAATGTCACAAAATACGTCACGCAATTATCTGCTCATTTATATGCACAGAAATTTAATATTCCCTCTACTCACGAGCGAAAACATGTGATTGCTTTCATGTCTTCAGTTATATCTGACAGAAAGAGACCGAGAGATGTACATTACTTTCTTATCTAAGGGTGGTGAGCTGGCAGGATCGTTAGCAAGCCGGGCGAAATGCTAAGCGGTATTTCGTCTGCCGTTACGTTCTGAGTTCAAATTCCGCCGAGGTCGACTTTGGCTTTCATCCTTTCGGGGTCGATTAAATAAACACCATTTGCGCACTGGGGTCGATGTAATCGACTTAAACCCTTTGCCTGTCTTTGTTTGTCCCCTCTATGTTTAACCCCCTGTAGGCAATAAAGAAATAATTACTTTCTTATCCAAATATATCCGGCGATTAAAAGAAAACAATTATTAGATCGATTAACCCATTATATAACGTCCTACCTGTATTAATGGCTCCTGAAGGTGTAATCTCTGTCTTTCGAAGAAGTACAGCAAATATAATATGTAATTACAGCTTTTTTTACAATTGTAAACAAAAGATCGCAATTGCTGAGTTCTTGCCGACATTTCCATCAATATATATAGAGGAATTTTCAATTACCAATTCGGTAAAATGGTTGTCTTCATATTGAATAGATTGCTCATATCCTGAAAGATGGTTATATAAATAAGACATTTATTTATTCAATGAAAAGATTGATGTGCGATAGCTTTTCTAATCGATTAAAATAACAAATATTATGCGCATTGCAATGATAGATCTGTCTAACACTTATTTTGGCACTTTTCTTTTTTCTTTTTTATGGCGGTCACTCGATCTACTGGAAATAATAACCAAAATCACTTTCAGATCAAATCCCACTGTCTTACAAAAAAAAAAAAAACCCAAAAAAACCCCCAGTATAGTCCTAGATTACTATTCAAAGCCGGGTTGATCAAAGGTCTGCTTGATCAGTGTTGACCTTGGGTTATAAAACAGCAACAAGACAAAAAACCAGAGAAACTTGATAAAGTATTTCTAGATGTAGTACACTTGAAATAAGAAAGGGGATGGTCACGGCTGGAATGGTTTTGATCATAGGTCTACTCGTTCAGCAGTGAGCTGGGGCTAAAACAACACTATCAAACAATAAGCAAACCCTTAAAAACGTAACTTAATGTAATAGTAAATACAAGGGAAAAAATATACAAGTCGGTTACGGATGGAATGTTTTTGATCAGTGTCTCGGCGAGTGATTGTAACAAACATGCAGATTAAAAGTTAATAATAATAATAATAATAATAATAATAATAATCTTTTCTGCTATAGGCAGAAGGCCTGAAAGTTGGGGTGAGTAGGTAGTCACCAGTACTTGACTGCTACTTTGTTTATCGACCCTGAAAGGATGAAAGGTAATGGTGCCCTCGGCAGAATTTGAAATCGGAACGTTATGAGCCAATTTTAACAATCAACACGGTAATGTTGACAGTAACCAGCCACGTTTCTGGTCGTTTGGCAGCAACAATGTGTGTGTGTGTGTGTGTGTGTCAACCAATATCCTTCGCTGTCAGCTTGCGTGTTGTTGAAAAAATAATCACCTCAAGCATTAAAGGCTTTGTCTAACATGCCAGTCAAATGAAGTCGCCAGACATCACAAGTCTAAAGGAACGGTAAATAATAGCTGAATTCTTAAATCTGTTACTGGTTTTTAGTCGGTCATATTAAACCCCCACTTCCGCTCACTACCACTAATACTTCTTTCAATCTGACACTTACTTTATTGATAACAATTTGGTAAACCACTATGTTTACACTTTTTGACGCAATGCCACGGTTTACATGGTATATACATAAACACACAGAAGTGACAAAGTTATTAGAATGACTAATTGATATCAAATTTTTTGAAACACCCTATATATATACTTCATACTGTGCGGATAGGTCCCAGAACTACATAATCCAGTGTGGTAGTGTGCAATCTTCTGAAAAATTAAGCTATTTTTTCTAGCACATCGAACGACCACCTAGAAGCCTTTCTAGCTGCTCTGATTATTCTCTAATACGCCAGCTGTGTTGTGTGTGTGTGTGTGTGTGTGTGTGTGTGTG
>NC_069002.1:1797645-1799391 GCF_001194135.2 Octopus bimaculoides | reverse complement strand
CACATACACACATACATATATACATATATGTATGTATATATATAGATATACACACACACACATATATACAGACATAAACACAGAAACACTCACACATACACACATACATATATACATATATGTATGTATATATATATATATTTACATACACACACACATATGCACCGACACTTACACCAACGCACACAAACTCACACAGATACACACATTTGCTCAGTGTTGCGGACAGAAACACCAGTTTGAAAAACAATTTTAATCATGCATGATACAAATTACAAAGAAAGTATGAGCGTCACTTGTGTGCACGTGTGTGTATGTGTATGCGCGTGCATGTGTATGTGTGTGTGTGTTTCTGGGTGTTTGTGTGTGTGTGTGTGTGCGTGCGTGTATATATGTGTGTGTAGGTTCCATAAGTTACTAATTTGTCGTTCTATAACTTATCTAATCGATAATACGTACAACAATAAAATAGTTACATGAAATAAATATACTTTATAGGTCACAGTAGATTGGAAACCGATCACGTGCTACCTTAATGACTGATTAAAAGCAATGAAAGAGAAAAAGAATCAGAGAACGCTCACCTATACACACAAACACACACACACACACACACACGCAAAAATGATTATTCTGCCTTACGAGTTTTCGCTTTACGAACGGTCTCCGGAAACAAATGAACTCGTTTCTCGAGGCATTACTGTATATTTTAAGAACAACACTGCCTGCGACTTTTATGAATTTCAAATTTAATGAAATAAAAATTATATTAGAATTTATCAACTAAAACAATCACATAATGACGGATTATTTCTTTCGGTGGATGTCATTTTTCTTTTTTAATAAAATTAATTTTCAACAAGTTTTATTATAAAACATTTATCTAGCTGGAGCCTAAGAATTTTTTTCAAAGAATCTACTTTGATGAACTATAAAGTTGGTGGTCTTTCGATTTGCCTTGATGTTCTAAGGGGGATAACTTATCATTTGGTTATCTCCCTTGAAATTTTGTAACAGATTATTATTTCCTTTGCAATATTTTTTCGTTTTAAGGCAGAATTGTTCGCAGGCCAGGCAAAATGCTTAGCGGTATTTCGCCTGTCTTTACGTTCTGAGTTCAAATTTTGCCGATGTCGACATAGCCTTTCATCTTCTTACCACTCAGCCACTCAAGCGCCTCTGTATTGCTTATGAATATATTTGTCGCTATTTACCTGAGCTCTGACATCGCCTGAAACCTAGAAATCTAGAAGTCCGTCTACGAGTGCTTGTGAATCAGCGATCACGTCTACATGTTTGATTATAATCAACAAGTTTGACTGTAAAACATTTATCTAGCTGGAGCCTAGGAAAGAACTAAAGGTTGCTGCATCTTGCCATTACCTTTCACCTACGAAGGGAGGTAACTTTTCTTTGGTTTATCTCTCTTGAAATTTGATGTAACAGACTATCGTTTCTTTTGCAATATTTTCCCGTTCTTAGGCAGTGAGCTGGCAGACACGTTAGCACGTTGGGCGAAATGCTTAGCGGTATTTCGTCTGTCTTTATGTTCTGAGTTCAAATTCCGCCGAGGTCGAATTTGCCTTTCATCCTTTCGGGGTCGATAACTTAAGTACCAGTTGCTTGCTGGTGTCGACTGGCCCTCTCCCCCAAAATTTCGGGCCTTGTGGTGAAAGGTAAACGCTTGTTTATTGGTAATCTTGAGATGACGACACTGTTGTCGCTATTGTTGCTATTGTGAAAGGT
>NC_069002.1:1791378-1792925 GCF_001194135.2 Octopus bimaculoides | reverse complement strand
TAACAACAGCAACAACTACAACAACAATAATAATAGTTTCAAATTTTAACCCAAGGCCACTAATTTCGGGAGAAGCGACAAGTGGAGCACATCGACTTCCGGTGCGCAACTGGTACTTATTTTATCGACCTAGGGAGGCTGGAAGGAAAAGCTGGGCTCGACGAAATTTGAATCAGAACGTAAAGGCGGACGTAAAACCATTAAGTACTTTGTTCGGCGTCCTTTCTACTATAGGCACATGGCTTGAAATTTGGGGAGAGGGCACTGGTTGATACATGGATGAACTGGTATTTATTTTATTGAACCCGAAAGGATAAAAACAAAGTTAACCTCGGCGGAATTTGAACTCAAAGCGTCAAGACGAACAAAACTTTGTTGAATAACATATACGAGGACGAATCAAAAAGTAAATATATCATAAATATGATATATAATAATATTATAATATATAATATTTTTGTTCAGTTCGATATAAAGTGTGTCTGTTTTTCAATAACTTCATCTCAATACATTCATCCGTTCTGGGTAGATGTATATATCTTTACACCGTCTGATGAAAGACACAGTTCTCGAAACAACGCTGTTTAGCATCACAGGTACTTCGTTTACAACATATGTCAGAATTTGACTATTTTCGTATATGTGTTTAGTATAGACTGAATGACGTAGCTCCAAAGAATTTATGATTAATATGAAGTCTGTTGAGCATGATTGATGAAAATACTTCACAAGGACTAATTCTTGTGGAATACCTAATTGCTCAAGAACACAATACGTCGCCCGGTGAGTGTGTGTGTGTGTGTGTGTGTGTGTGTGTGTGTGTGTGTGTGTGTGTGTGTGTGTGTGTGTGTGTGTGTGTGTGTGTGTGTGTGTGTGTGGTGTGTGTGTGAGGAAGTGTTTAAGTGAATAAATCTCGTTTGATATTGCAAACTCCTTGCAAATCAAGTTTAGCAGGTGGTAGAGAATTGATGTAGAGTGCCAGAGTCCGCCTGTTGCTACGTGTGTGTGTGTGTGTGTTTATGCCAGCGTGTATACGTTTGTGTCTATGTGACAACAGTGCTAAGCCTTGTCCCTGTACATGAATTCATTGATTGGTTTATTAATTAGTGAACGAATAAATTAATCAACCAATAGATTAAGGCGAAAGACGACGACAATCATGACGATTAGTGCGATGATGATGATGATGATGATGAAATATATATGGAAGGGCTTTCAGTCGGTTCGAGGCTATGGTAGAAGACACTTGTCCACGATCCCACGCAGTGAGATTGAGCCTGGAACCATGTGATTGAAAAGCAAACTTCTTACCACACAACTACGCCTGGTATAGTATACTTACATTCATATATACCAGGGGAAGGAAGCAGAATAGGAGGAGGAGGAAGAGGAGGAGGAAGAGGAGGAGGAAGAAGTGGAGGAGGAGGAAGAAGAAGGGGAAGAGGTGGAGAAAGCAGCCGACGTCGAAGTTGATGACGATGATGATGATGATGATGACGATGATGATTACGATGATGATTCCAATGTGATAAAATCTATCAAACATG
>NC_069002.1:1789806-1790931 GCF_001194135.2 Octopus bimaculoides | reverse complement strand
ATATATATATATATATAACCTATATAGGCTGTGTAAACCACAAAGACAGGGCTCTCCTGTTGAGGAATAAGGATGTGATTTGGTGTTCGATGCCGTTTGGTGTTTGATGCCCCCTTTCCTGATCCGTTGAAAAACTTTCTAAAAGTTCAATATCTAATAAATATCATTTCGTTTATTCAAATTTTAATGATGGACCATTTGTTTTCCTGTCAGAAATCAGCTCTCTCATTCTAGGAAGAATTTTGAGAAATAAATAAAAGAGAAGAAACATGCGCACATAACATACATTTATACATACATGCAAGTAATTTTATTTCACTCGAGTGCTATGACTCCGGGTTTCCATGGAGTACAAGAGACCGAACTCACAACAATGGATCGGTGTCTCTTTCTAAGTCTCACTTTTTCTCGCTCATCCAACCATTTCTCTCTCTTTCTCCGCATCTCGCCAAGCTTAGCCTGTTAGAAATAGCGACCAAAACCATCTTAAACCGCACTGTACTGCCGTAGGAAAAAGACGCATAGCATAAATGTGACCCTAGAAAAAGAATGGTCGCAACTCTTTGATCGTTGGTCTTACTGTACCAGAGATGACATGCAGCTAAGGAACCTCACCTCTCTCTCTCCATCACTCTCTCTGTCTCTCTATCTCTCTCTCTCGCTGTCTCTCTCGCTCTTTGTCTCTCCGCATCTCTCCAAGTCATGGTGGATTGGAGAGCTAGAAGCAATCAAACCTCCTTCAAAACACGCTCTACCGTCGTAGGAAAAGACAGGGTAAATGTGGGCCCCAGGGAAAGGCGGGAAGTTCATAATTGGAATACTTTTGATCGCAGGTCGTGCTCTATCAAGGATCACCAGGAGCTGCACAGCAACTTCCACCTTTCTCTCAGTCTCTCTTCCACACACACACACACACACTCTCTCTCTCTCTCTCTCTCGATCATTCAACTCTCTCTCAAACATTCTATCCTCCTTCTCCCCTCTGTCTGTGGCAGTCAGACGTGTATCAATGAAGTACGAAGGGAGTTGGGGGAAGGGGTCAACATAATAGATAAACTGTAAGGGCCACCCACCCTTGAACGGTCGGCTGACAACTGTGTGACAAGTCAAGCGAGAGAGAGAAGC
>NC_069002.1:1786102-1789659 GCF_001194135.2 Octopus bimaculoides | reverse complement strand
GAGAGAGAGAGAGAGAGAGAGAGAGAGAGAGAGTGAGGGGAGGGGGGACAAAGGCACTGACCTTACAGGTGTTGACAAATGAGTATTTCAGGGAGAGAAGGTCTTCAATTGTTTCCCCTTCTCAGCCTGCTACACCTCGGTGCCCTTCCCTAAAAACTACTGACAGGGCACCCTCTCAGTCTGTGTTTCTCTCTGCCTATTTCTCTCTGTCTCCCTCTCCCTCTCTTTCTCTCTCTCTCACTCTCCAACACTTTTAATTAACTACCGTTTTCCAACACATACCTACAATCATACATACACTCACCCTTCCATCTTAACACACACACACACACACACAGTCAGATCCGCTGACGCAAACACATTTTACACTGCTCTTCCAGTCACGCTCTTACCTACCAAAACAAACACACGTACAGGCTCACACGGCTACTTCAACACAGCTACACACAAATACCTCATCGTACACACCTTACACAAACACACACACACACATCTTACACACACACACATACACACACACACATACACAAGAGATTCTCCGTCGGTTTCGACGACTAGTATACAGTTGTTTAATCAGGTTCTTTCACTCTATCCATATCGGCTCCGTTCGAGTTGGCAAATATTCGAAGGTTATCCAACCAAGAAAATCCTTGCAGAAAAATGTACCGCAGACTAAATCATTCTAAATGTTCTCCTGAGTGAGATTTAAAAGCAATTTGCCTGCTATTTCTAGAATATGGAGCTACCACCTAGCTGCTCCCTCGTTGGCTTACTTTCCTTTTATATTTGCCCTCTCCCCTCTAAAATTGATGGACTTGTATCGAAATTAGAAAAAAATATTTGGTGTTCTTGTTGAAGTCGTCATCGTCGTCTTTAACCGCAAGTCAACTCTGACAGGCATATATTCATTTCTACTCTAGGCACAAGGCCCGAAATTTTGGGGGAACGGGCCAGTCGATTAGATCGACCCTAGTACGCAACTAGTACTTAATTTATCGAACCCGAAAGGATGAAAGGCAAAGTCGACCTCGGTGGAATTTGAACTCAGAACGTAACGGCTGACGTTATTGTTGTCAACATCGTCTTCGTTGTTGACAGTGGTGACGTTGTCGGGGTTGACGTTATTATTGTCAACATCGTCTTCGTTGTTGACAGTGGTGACGTTGTCGGGGTTGACGTTATTATTGTCAACATTGTCTTCGTTGTTGACAGTGGTGACGTTGTCGGGGATGACGCTGCTGTTGACATTGTCTTCGTTGTTGTTCATGCTCTTTGAGACAATGTGGTCGATGACGTTGTTGTCGTCGTTGTTGTTGCTGCTTCTACTGCTGCTGCTGCTGCTGTTGTTGTTGTTGTTGTTGTTGTTACTGTTGTTGCTGCTGATGTTACAGTTGTTAATATAGAGATGGTGGCGGTGACGTTATTGTGGCTGACGTTATTATTGACGCTGTTGTCAATTCCCGTCGCGTTGGCGACGTTATTACCGTCTGTTATTTCTGAAGCTGTCGTCAGCGGCAACTTCGTCGTTGTTGATGACAGCGTTGTTGCGGACTTGATAGAGTTACTATCTTTGTCGTTGATGTTGACGGTAACTTTGTCACAATCTTTGTTACCATTGTTGTTGTTGTTGTTGCTAATGTTATTTCTAACACTATTGTTGCGATAGATGTCGCTGCTCTTGATATTGTTGTTATTAGGGACATTGCTATAATTGTTATCGTTGTTATTGTGTTTGTTGTTGTTGTTGTTGTTGTTGTTGTTGTTGTTGTTAGTGTTGTTGTTGATGATGATGAAATTGTCCGTTTCTAGTTAAGGGAGTGGAATTACTGTCAATCATTCGGGGTGGGCATACAACGTTAGTTAAAAAGTAGTTGAGATCTCGTGAGCTTCTCTAAAAAACACATCTGACACCCGCCACCTTTTCATGACGGGTAAGTGTCTAAGCTTCACCTACCACCATTCCACCCGTCCACACTTCACCCCGAGTATTACAATAACCACCGTTGCTAAGATCATTACGAACACACCACCATCACCGCTAACATACACGACCGTGTGAGAGTTTGAACTAAGAAGGGTAGGATGTGCTACTATATGGTCAGGTGATGGGCTAGAAATAGCAGTTAAATTTCTCTTCAGTCGTACCTTGCCGTTTTGAAACATGATGTCTAACATAATGTAATCTGGGAAGGATTATATACTTGACACTTGAAAAAAGATGGAATGGTCACGGCTGTTATGTCTTTCGTTATTGCTTGATCAGGGGGTTTAAACAACACCGACCACAGCCAATAGCACAGATGACCACAGCCTATAGCACAGATCTAGCGTTAGACTTCTGAAAAATAAGTACGGGGTCGTTTTGTTTATATTAAATCCTTCAAGGCATGGCCCAGCAAGGCTGCAGTCCAACAATGGCCTGTCCAAATGCAAGTAAAAGATATTATATATATATATATATATATATATATATACATATATATATATATATAGATATATATATACACATTCATACACACACACACTGAGTTTCCGTCAACCAAATCCACACACAAGGCTTTAGTCGGCCCGAGGCTATAGTAAAAGACACTTGCCGAAGATGCCATGCAGTGGAACTGAACCTAGAACTATGTGGTTAGGAAGCAAGCTTCTTTCCACACAGCCACTCCGTATGTATGTATGTATGTATGTATGTATGTGTGTATGTATGAATGTATCTATCTATCTATCTATCTATCTATCTATCTATCTATCTATCTATCTATCTATCTATCTGTCTATCTATCTATGTTACAAACACGGACACACATTGGTGGCGAGGATTGGCGATGATGATGTCAGCGCATATTGTCTTACAACAAAAAAAAAAAAGAAAAGAAAAAAGAACAAACGGCAACAATTTTCCTTTCTTAAGAAACGATGTCTGTTGCTTCATAGATTTCGGAAGTAATATCAGAAAAAGAAAGAAAATGAGAGAAAAAATGAAAAGCTAACAGAAAGAAAAAATTATTAATCTCAGAGAATTAAGTAGGCGACATAAGGACATATGGCACCATCTTTGGTCACAGTGATAATTCTTTGTTTAGTCATAGTTAGAAGTCTACAATTTCCTTGACAACCACCCCCAAAGAAACACTTGACTGTATCAGGTAAATATCAGGAGGCTCACTGGAATTCTATTGAATTCCAGCGAAGCTCAACAAAACGGTTCTGCCTGCTTCCTAGTTCCGTTTGTTCTTTCACGTTTTGTTTTGTTATACGCGCGTGCAGACACACTACTCACACACACACACACACACACACACACACACACACACACACACACACACATATATATATACCACCCACATATATATATTCAGACATATATACCGTATATATACCTACATATATAATATATATTTATATAAATATACATATGTATATATATGTGTATATATATACACAAACACACATACACATATACACTTATGTATATATGTGTGTATATATGCATATATAAATATATACATAAATACATATATATATATATATATATATATATATATATAGAGAGA
>NC_069002.1:1785522-1786092 GCF_001194135.2 Octopus bimaculoides | reverse complement strand
ATAGATAGATAGATAGATAGATAGATAGATAGATAGATAGATAGATAGATAGATGTATATTCATTTATACATAAATATATACATATACCCATATACATATTTATATACAGACATATATACAACTGTGCGGTTGGGAGTGGTAGGTGTTATTTCTTCCCTCTACCTTCCACCACATCCCTCTTCATTATACTCCGCTCCTTAATTTTTCCTCTCATTACAACGGTAAAACCATCCACCCAACCAGCCACCCCCTTAATTTAGATAACCACTAACTTCGCCAACATCGCCATCTGAAGGAAATAACATACCTATGACATTTTGAAGACTTTTGTTAAAATTTGTTTTTATTTATTTATTGTGGTAGGAGCGAGGGGAAAAATGGAGTCAGTCGGTCATATCAGGTATATGTATACACATACACAAACACGCACATAAAGACACACACACACACAATCATACGTCCGTATATACATATGCATACACATAAACACAGTCGACCAGATAAGCACATGCACTTTATGTATATATATATATATATATATATATATATATATATATATATATATATAT
>NC_069002.1:1784563-1785076 GCF_001194135.2 Octopus bimaculoides | reverse complement strand
TCATGGTCTGCTGCTGCTAACAGCATCACCATCACCAGACAACCCGTACTCTCAGCCTGTCACCCAGAGTCCGGCTGGCGACACTATCAACGCCATTGTCACCTCTAAACAGGTGACTAATTATCACAGAAAACAACAGACGGCCTTCTTTGTTTCTCTCATTCCCTCTTTGCACTCTTTTCTCTCTCTCTCTCTCTCTCTCTCTCTCTCTCTCTCTCTCTCTCTCTCCCTCTCTCTTTCCTCTTCCTCCCTCTCTCTCTCCTTTTCTCTCTCTTTCTCTCTCCTCCTCTTTCTCCCTCTTTCTCTCTTTTGTCCAGCCTATCACACAGTCATACACATATACACATATATTTACACACATATACCTATATAAATATACATATATATATAAGAATATGTACATTTATGTACATACATACATACATATATATATATATATATATATATATATATATATATACATACATATTTATAAGAATATGTAATTATATATATATTAAAACTATGTTAATA
>NC_069002.1:1781552-1784169 GCF_001194135.2 Octopus bimaculoides | reverse complement strand
TATATATATATATATATATATATGTATATATATACATGCATATTTATCTATACATGTAAGAATATGTATATAGTTTCTATATATTATTAAAACTATGTTAATACGTTCATTGTATTCCTAGGTTTGGTATATTAGTGCATAACAAGAAGCATGTCTCCATCACCAATGGCCATTTGTGTGTGTGCGTGTATGTGCGTGTGTGTGTGTGCTACTGTCCTTGAATAATCCGCCACAGTCGCTATCTTTTTCCCAGGTTTCTTACTTTCAGGTAATGGACAGCGACCATACTACAGCATCGTCTGAGGAATGGGGATGAACTGGAATGTCGGGTCGGCCTAGACTTTGTCCCGGACACTCCCATTATCCATTTATTTATTTATTTAGAAAGGAAGAAAATGAATGGAAGAAAGACCAAAGAAATTCGAAAGCATAGAAGAAGGCGAAGAAGAAGAAGAAGAAGAAGAAGAAGAAGAAGAAGAAGAAGAAGAAGAAGAAGAAGAAGAAGAAGAAGAAGAAGAAGAAGAAGAAGAAGAAGAAGAAGAAGAAGAAGAAGAAGAAGAAGAAGAAGAAGAAGAAAAGCGGAGGAAGAGGAGGCGGAGGCGGCGGCGGGTGGTGGTAAGCTCCTTCTACAGAAAGTTCTGAAGACAAATCAGTTGTTGAAAAGAGTAGCCATTTGTCGTTGTTGTTGTTGGTTATGTGTCCGGGTCTGTATGTGACAGGTATTTTTGAGGTGGACACTCCTCCGGTTATCTCTTCCTTCAATGTCGTCATCGTTCTCATCGTACCCACCAGCAGCTCCACCGTACCATTATCATCCATGTCGTCACCGCCATCATCATGTATATATATATACATATATACATTCATATATACAACAACAACTAATTCCAGCCCAACTCCAGCCACCTTCAACACCACTGCCACTAATATGATCATCATCATCACCAGCACCACCACAACCACCTCCAAAACCACCGCCACTATCGTCATCATCATCGTCATCATTGTCACCATCACTACCACCACCATTATCATCATCGACACCGTCAACTCTATCTTCAACTTCATCATCATCATCGTCACCATCGTAGTCATCGCTTTCACTGTTTTCCGCCTTTATATCTTCTCATTGTTATTTCTTTCTTTCTTTCTTTCTTTCTTTCTTTCTGTTTTCATCTGTCTCCGCCCTATATCTCTGTCTCCGTCTCACGTCTGTGGTCTCCGCCACCATCACCACCACCACCACAACCACCACCGCCTCCACGGCCGCCGCCACTTCCCTCCCACGCCCGTATGCACCCACAAAATACTCAAACATGGTTTTGGCTTGGAAATAAAACAGTGAAGTTATTAGTGGGCCACTAAGGGCGAGGTTCTCAATTGGCATCTGAAATGCATTGCACACGCACCCACACGGATGGATATCTGTGCGTGGATGTATAAATATTTATATGTGTGTCTGCGTGTGTGTGTGTGTGAGTGTGTACATAATTGTATATAATTATGGTCAAATAATTATTAAAGTTTCTAGGTGAATACAAACGTACGTACCTACATGCCTATGTGCGTAAGGTATGAACACGCATTCGAGAATACATATACATGTGTGTGTGTGAGTGTGTGTGTGTGTATGTGTGTGTGTGTGCATGTTTGTGTGTGTATGTGTGTGTGTACGTATGTGTGTCTGGCCTTGTCTGTTGTGCAGGTATTTTCTTTCTCTTTTTCTTTTCCTCCTCCCTTCTCTGTCTGTCTGAATCTTTCTTTCTCCTCCTCTCTCTCTCTCTCTCTCTCTCTCTCCCTCTCCCTCCCTCCCTCTCTCTCTGTTGAAAATGTGTTTTGTGGGTGCATGTATCTTTATCTCTGAGTTGCGTGCGTGCGTGTGTTTGTGTGTGTTTGTGTGTGTGTGTGTGTGTGCCTGTGCCTGTCTCCTGTCTGCATAACAATGCCCGTGGGTGTGCTACTGCGCACGTGAAAGTGTATTTCTCAGCGTGCAATAGAAGACGCTACATGTGACTGCATGTAGAAGCATGTTTGTCTGTATTTAATTCTTTCGAAATTATTTGTTTGCCTGTAAAGTGTCAAATCTAAGAAATCTTTTTGTTTATCTTTTATCTTTTAATCTTTTAATCTTTCGTTTGTTTCAGTCATTGGACTGCAGCCATGCTGGGCACCGCCTTGAAGGGTTAGGTTCTCAAACGTTTTGGGCTACCGCTTCCCTCATAGCCTCATAATACTGTCAGCCCTATTTTTTGTGCATAAATAAATATTTTATATTTTACTAATTTATACATACTATGAAACATGCTGTCACAAATTTCATTTACGTGGTGTGACGTACGTGACAAAAAAATGGATGTGACATCCGGGCTAATAATATTTGCCATATCTTCGAAATAGGACTGGGAAAGAATTGTCTCAATATCGGTATCTGGTCAGAAATGAACCATTTCAACATAGCTTCTACTACTATATAGTGAGTTTTTTCTGGTTATTCAAAAAAAAAAAAAATAATAAATAAATAAATAAAAAAGATTTCCAAAACCTCTTTTGCATTAGCTTCTATGAGAATGGTCCCAATGTTTCAGCAGACGATGGTAGTGGTGGTGGTGTTTGTTTA
>NC_069002.1:1780826-1781452 GCF_001194135.2 Octopus bimaculoides | reverse complement strand
TGTATGTATGTATGTATGTATGTATATTTCACTGTGCTTTGTATATACGCTATGCCTCTATGTGCGTACGGCTGAGTATGGTGTATGAGAATACGTTTCGCTGGATGTTTATATGGTTACGTTTAAATGTTTTCTCTATAAGAATAATTGGTGTTCTGTGCTGGTGACTGTATAAGGAAGTAGCTAAAATAAGAACATCATCATCATCATCATCAACATCAACAACATCAATAACAACAATAGCAACAACAACAATGAACACAGCGACGACACAGGTGTAACACTTCAACACAATAAACAATGGTGAAGAGTCATTGAACTATAAACGAAAACAAACCCATACAGAAACGCACACAAGCACATGCACACATAAAGGCATTATGTATAATTATGTGTAAGTATACATACACCCATATATACACACATACATACATATATACGTATACACATATGCATAAACAAACATGATTTACACCAAACTATATCATTATATTCATAAATATTTATATAAAAGAGTCTGTGCATATATCTCTCACTATACATATACATACACACACACACACACATATATATATATACACACACACACACACACATATATATATATATATATATATATACATATA
>NC_069002.1:1779214-1780682 GCF_001194135.2 Octopus bimaculoides | reverse complement strand
ATATATGTATATACATATATATATACACATTTATGGGGGTCGAAAGAAGAAAGAAGCGACCCCCTGAGGCGTGAAAACCCATTTTATCTAAGCGATGGTGGTTAGCGATCCGAGGTGAACGTTGTCAAAACTCCGTATAGTCTTCAAAATAGACGTCACTGTAAGGGTCTTAGTTTTGTTTTGTTATTGTTTTGTGATGCTGTTGTTGTTGTTGTCGTCGTTGTTGTTGATGTTGTTGCTTAGCCCCAAGATCAGCAACTTTGACTAAGCGAATTTATAGTCAAAAGACATTCCTGAGATTAGCAAACTGTCTTTTCTACTTTGGGAGAGGTGTAGTATTTAGCATTGTACAAAGGTGCGTTCCAGAAGTTCTTAGACTTCTTCAGGAGAGACTTTTATTAATTTCAAAGAAACATAAAACTCTAATCTCCTTTAAGTTGGATCCTTTGACTTCAATGGACTTGCTGTAGTGCTCCAACCACTTCATGAAGGCTCCATGATCGTTCTTCAAATAGGAAGGTGCCCTGGTCCTTGTCACAGCCTCTTTCATCTTCAAAACAACTTCTGAATGTTTTCCTTCAGCTTGGGGAACAAAACCAAAAGTCAGAAGGAGCAAAGTATGGACAGCAGGGAGCACGAGAGAAGTCTTTGATGCCTATCCTTGTCAAATTGTTGGTTACAGGATGTTCGTCCCTGAAGAACCCTAAGAACAAATTATGCACAAATTTTGCGCATGTTCAGATCTTCATGAATATTTCTGAGTACAGTTGTCACACGAACTTCTGAACTGTATGTTTATTGTCTTTACAGACACATGACAGCCTTCGTCCAAAATATTCCGAATTTTCTCAATCAGCTTCGATGTTCGAACCTCCATATCGTCGTCGTCGCCATCGTCGTCATCATTGTAGTTGTCATCACCGCCGTCACCACCGGTGTCATTGTCATCGTCGTCGTTGCATCGTCATCGCCATGATAATCATCATCATCATCATCATCACTATCGTCGTCGTCATCATTTTTTTCATCATTTACTAACTCCGCCACCATCAGTATCACTATCTCATTACCACAATCACCATCATTATTATCGTCATCATCTTCGTCATCGTCATCATCGTCATCATCATCAGAATCATCATCTCCACCACCACCACCACCACCACCACCACCACGACTCTCATCACCATCATCATCACCTCAGTCACCTCCAGAACCACCACCATCATCAGAACTACCACCACCTCCACCGCCCACAACAACAACAACAACAACAACAGTGACGACCTCGTATTTCCGGTTATCTACGTGTGACTAACTGCAAAGCTGTCATGTTAAACAAACCATTGTCCAGTCCACCCCAGCAATGCCTCTGTGTAATTAGAGTCCAAACGAATCGCACACAATTATTCGCTCATGCACCCCTTTCTCCACCCGTATTCATCTCACGCTACCCACGCTACACCCC
>NC_069002.1:1776647-1778452 GCF_001194135.2 Octopus bimaculoides | reverse complement strand
ATATATATATACGTGTCTGTGTATGTGTATGTGTGTATACATACATACGTATATATAATAAATTAATTAGCAGTAACTTCAACATTTCGCCGAAATATTGTTTTGTGGCGAATGTCCTATGATGCGGTACGGTGTAGGGTGTTATGGACGTAAGTATGGAATAATGCGGCGGTGATTTTGACCTGTGATCACCCTTAACTATTTTCATACAATTCGCATACCACCCATCAGGATGATTTTAATAGTTTCTGCCGCTCTCTTACAAACCCATCAAGGTTGTCAAACATCTGTTTGTGTGAAGGTGTCTAAGTGATTGTACGTGTTTGTAAATGACTGCTTTAAAAGTGTTGTCATGTGTATTCATGTGTAAAGCTAAATGAGAGCGTGTATGCTTGTGTGTGTACGTGTGTATTTCTATGTATTGTGTAGTGTGGAGCCTATATCAATGCGCATATATATATATAGGTGCACCGGTGCCTGTTTATGTAGGAGTGTACATATATGTGTATCTATACACACACGCTCACATATATACATGCACACGCACATATACACTTAGATGAAACGTTGTGTGTTTACATAAGCGTGTACTTGTATGAACATGTACGTATGTATATATATATATATATATATATATATATATATATATATATATATATATGAAAATGTGCTTTCTTGCAGTTCTAAGTATTTTAACTCTTATTTGAAGCAATATATAGGTGCTATCCACATATGTGTGTGTGTGTGTGTGCGCGCGCGCGCAGCTATCTATATATGTACGTATGTATATATATATATATGCTTCTTGTGATATTGTGATTTGCTCACGTCTCCGTAATCTAGCGGTTCGGCAAAAAAAAAGACGGATAAAATAAGTAACGGACTCAAAAAGAAAGTAAGCTCTGCGGTCGATTTGCTTGACTAAAACCTTCAAGCCGGTACTCCAGCATGGCCACAGTCTAATGAGTGAGACAAGTAAAAGGATATATAAACACACAGAGGGGCACACAGAAATACAGATATACATACGTGTACAAACACACACGCAGACACACTCTTACATATACACGCACACACACAGAGACACACACAGACACACGCACACACCGTGAAGATGAAGCCAGACAATAACTGGACTTCATCATGAGGTCGGTGTGAAAAACGTGGCATGTGCTTATGTATGTATGTATGTATGTATGTACGAGTATGTGTGTATGTACGTGCGTGTGTAAATGTGTGTGTGTATGTATATGTGTATGTGATTGCATGTATTTTTATAACGTCTGCATAACAGAAAGTTATTGTTCCTCTCTTCCTCCTCCTCCTCCCACTCTACCAAGTCAGTTGCCATTTTGATTAGGTTTTAATATTTATTATGACATCAGGGGCCACGTTTAAGGACCACGTGTGAAAGGGGCCTTTCTTCATGTATTACTTTCTTGATGCATTTTTAATGACACAATATGTTAAGGGTCACAGAATCCATTGGGTTTTTTTTTAGTTTTTATTTCTATGTTTATTACTGGATTTTTTTTCTCAATAACTATTTAATCATGAAAGGGAAATTTAAAAGGTCCGTGGAAAAAAGAAAAGGATGAGAAAAAAGGAAATAAAGAGAAGAAAGAAAGAAGGAAGGAAAGAAAGAAAGAAAGAAAGAAAGAAAGAAAGAAAGAAAGAAAGAGAGAGAAAGAGGGAGAGTGAGAATGGGAGCAAAGAAAGAGTAGGAGACACAACGAGAGTCAAAGAGGGACAGTAAAATTTCTGAGAAAAACATGTGTTTAAGTGTCATAACTGTGTGCGTGCTG
>NC_069002.1:1772168-1773569 GCF_001194135.2 Octopus bimaculoides | reverse complement strand
TCTTCTTCTTCTTCTTCTTCTTCTTCTTCTTCACCTCCACCTCCTCATGCCGCTTCTCTCTCTTGTTGTTGTTGTTGTTGTTGTTGTTGTTGCAGTTGTGCTTTTGTAATCATCGTCACATCATAGCATATATTCTCCGAATCAGTTGGCGGACACCAAAGTTCGACTCCTCCACTAAGGCCGTCCTTTTCACATCCATTACAAAATGTCACCCAGTTTAAGTTCAATATATTTAATAATATGGATGAATAGTATATAATTTTCTTATTGCCCTTGTCAAAAGCGAATGTTTATAACACGTGACACACACACACACACACACACACACACACACACACAGGCACACGCGGTTTACAAAACACAAGACACTTTAGTTTATAAGGTACTTATTAAATTATAGGCTGTGATAAATTATTATGAGAGCGCCAGGACAAATGCTTTGCGATTTTTATTCCGGTTCGCTGCGTTCTGAGTTATCAAATCCGACCGAGGTCAATTTTGAATTTTATACTTTTGGAGCCGATAGAATAAAGCAGCAGTCGAGTTTTTGGTCGAAGGTATCGACTCGTCTACCTCCTCTTAAAATTGCTGGCCTTGTGTCGAAATCAGAGATTATTATTATTATTATTATTATTATTATTAAGGCGGTGAGCCGGCAGAAGCGTTAGCACGCCGGGCAAAATGCTTAGCGGCATTTCGTCCGTCTTTACGTTTTGATAATAATATTATTATTAATAATAATAATAATAATAATAATCCTTTCTACTAAAGACACAAAGCCTGAAATGTTGTGGGGAAGAGACTTGTTGATTAGATCGATCTTAGTGCACAACTGGTACTTAATTTATCGACCCCAAAAGGTTGAAAAACAAGGTCGACCTCGGCGAAATTTGAACTCAGAACGTAAACGTAGACAAAATACCGCTAAGCATTTTGACCGCTGTGCTAACGTTTCTGCCAGCACACCGCTTAGTAATAATAATGATAATAATAATAATAATATTAACTGTTTTGTAACATTTGCACAAGGCAAGTAATTTTGAGGGAATGAGACAAGTTGATCACATTGAGCCTAGTATTTTACGAGTATTTTATTGAACCAACCTGGAAAGGATGACAGGCAAAGCTGCCGTCAGCAACATTTAAACAACGATAATAACAACAATAACAATCATGCATAATTTTTCAAAAAGCACAAACAAACAAAACAAATAAATAAAACAAAACAGATATATATATAAAGTTATATAAAAAAAAGAAAAAATAACAACAACAAGGTATTAAGTTCAATAAAATTTTATAAAATTCTATAAATTTGTACATTATAGTTTTAACCATGTCGGTAACCCACTGATGTTTATACATGTATATACATGTACATAGTCATATATATATATGTAT
>NC_069002.1:1770481-1771450 GCF_001194135.2 Octopus bimaculoides | reverse complement strand
TATATATATATATATATATATATATATGTACATATGTATGTAAATATAGATAAATCTGTGTGTGTGTTTGTCTGTCTGTTTTCTGTGTGCGTGCGTGTTTATGTATGTATGGATGAACATTATCTACATACTTCAATGAAATGAAATATCTCCAACAGTATTGATTTTCGTCAGTTGTTAGGACCTGCAGTTTTTTTTATAGTTTCGCATGTGATTATATCCGTACCTCTCAACAAATGTGACCCTCATGAATCTACCGTCACCATCTCACCCTCGTCTACGCACCCTCGCCAATCCACCCACACCAAACCACCCTAACCAATCCACTTTTATCAGTTACCAAACCCTTATTCGTGGTCGCTCCCAAAAGAAGAGAGGGGAAAACACGGGAGCTGGAGGGACGACGGACATTGAGACGAAAATCGGGTACCAGAGAGCCAAATGGAAAAATAAACAAATGTAGCGGAATGGTATAAATGTTTGTAAAGAAAACTGATCTGATCTGATCAAATTGATTGATTGGTTGACTGATTGATCGATTGAGTGATTGAATGATTGATTGACTGACTGATTGAATCGCAATTAGAAATCGGAAGATTTGTACATGTCTACAAGAAGTCTCTCTATTGGAATGTTTCCGATGGTTTTCCTGAAGAAAAGTTCTTCTATTGTATTACCAGAAATACTGCGCAATGTCGGAAGTAAGAGCAGCAGTTTGCCGAAGCGAAACGGTTGACTGGGATAGCTTCCCTGTATGTATTTGCTTAACGTAACCTGAGCTTGATCTTGTAATCCGGCAATCGTATGGAAATCACGTAAGCTTTTCATCTCGCTACCAGCATTTGGAAAAACTGAAAAAGATAAATATATATGTATGTAGATATACACATGTATTTTATATGAAATATATATATAGTTATCCATAAGATATAAGTATAAAAATATACAAATGTATACATGCTTATATAT
>NC_069002.1:1769322-1770056 GCF_001194135.2 Octopus bimaculoides | reverse complement strand
ATATATATATATATATATATATATATATATATATATACACACAAGTGTGTGAGTGTACTTACATACTTACGTGCATACATATATGTACACACATAAGCACGCACATACACACACACATAAACACACACACACACACGTACACACACATACCAGCACTGAACCGCTAAAACGTAATCAAATATTCTACACTAAATATCCCGCCCAAACTTGTTAATTAATTATGATCCACTCTAGCAGAAAGTGTCTGCATACATGTATGTGCTAAGAGGTGTGTGTATATGTGCACGCACACACACGCACGCAAGCACGTACAAACACACTCGCACACACACATACACACAAACACACTAACACACACACACACATATGTATTCTTTTATACTTCTACTTGTTACAGTCATTTGGCTGCAGCCATGCTGGAGCACCTTAAATGGTTTTAGGACTTATTCTTTGTAAGCCGAGTACTTATTCAATCGGTCTGTTTTGCTGAACCGCTAAGTCACGTGGACATAAACACACCAGCATCGGTGGTGGAGGGACACACACACACAATATATATACATATGTGTGTGTGTGACAGGCTTCTTCCAGTTTCCGTCTACCAAATCCACTCACAAAGCTTTAGTCGGCCCGAGGCTATAGTACACGAAACTTTTCTCTGGGGAATTGAACCCGGAACCGTGTGGTCGGTAAGCAAGCTACCTACCACACATCCACTCCTGCGCATATATATA
>NC_069002.1:1767914-1768857 GCF_001194135.2 Octopus bimaculoides | reverse complement strand
TGTGTGTGTGTGTGTGTGTGTGTGTGTGTGTGTGTGTGTGTGTGTGTGTGTGTGTGTGTCAGTACCTCTGTTTCTCTCGTAGTCCCTTGTTCAACAGTTCAGGTAAACATGACTCTTTAAATGAACAATCTGACACGTTCGGAAGCAACATAAGTTTTAAGTGCATACAAAGCATGATTCTACATTCATGAGTCACGGTTTCGTATTCAGTAATAAGCATTACAATATATGTATCTGTTTTGCAAGATTCCTGATGTGAAACCGTGTGTTGAAACAGATATTGTTACATTTCAGGATGGTGATTTTTTTTTTTTTTCAAAATAAGCAGACTCTCTATATATTTATTCTTCACTTCAGCTTTATTATTATTATTATTATTATTATTATTATTATTATTATTATTATTATTATTATTATTATTATTATTATTATTTTAATGTCCTTTGTCTAAAATCTTTCGTCACACATCTTGTGGACCTCTTCAACGACACTCATTCCAACGTGTCTCTTCCTGTTCTGTTTAGTCCATTCTCACTAAAATGAGAATCATACATACATATGTACATACATACATACATACATTTGCATACATATGTACAGACACATGCAAGCATTCTCTATAAGCAAACATAATTTGTGCAAACACACACTCTCTCTCTCTCTCTCTCTCTCTCTCTCTTTCATTCTCCATACGCATTCGCATACTAATATACGTTCTTTCTTACACGGCCATCTACATTTTACAGAGAATATAACTTTAAAGCAACATATTTACTTCCTCCATAAACAAGTATAACTTGTGTAAATCTTTCTTACTTCACTCGATCTCTCCTATAAACACACACACGAAACCCATACACACATACACATATATTTGCATAAACATCCGTATACATAAACACACATAAATGTTTATTCATTATGGGGAGAGTATTTATACATA
>NC_069002.1:1764341-1766921 GCF_001194135.2 Octopus bimaculoides | reverse complement strand
CTCTCTCTCTCTCCCTCTCTCTCTACCTATGTCTTTTTCACTGCGTATAATTATTTGTGTATCACGATGCGCAACAGTATCTGCATCTGTAATTATGCTTCAGTGTGTATGTGTGTGTGTGTGTGTGTATGTGTGCATGTATGTGTGTATATATATGTGTTTGTGCGTCTGTAGGTGTATATGTGTACGTGTGCTTGTGTCTATGTGTAACAGAGTCTGCTCCTGTAATTGTCTCAGTATGTATGTGTGTGCGCGTGTGTGTGAATATTTGTGCCTATTGGTATGTTTGTGTGCATGCATGTCTATAGCTGTATGTGTCATAGTGTCTGAGTTTGTAATTATGTTTCAATATATGTATGTGAGTGTGTGTAGTATGTGTGTGTGTGTGTGTGTGCGTGTGTATAATTGCCCATGTGTGTGTGCGTGTGTATAATTGCCCGTGTGTGTGTGTGTCTCTCTCTATACATGTGTGATTGTGTCTGTGTATGTTAACTTGTGTACGGCTGTATAATTGTATGTATATGTATGTGTATGGGAGGGAGGGATGTCTCTTTCTCCGTGTATATGTTTGCTTCACTAGAAAAGAGAGCGTAAAGGATGTGGGAGACAACTTACTTTATTTACACACAGGTTTTACATTTTTCTTCAATTTTTTGCCCTTTTCGGGACGGCAGAGAGAGAAAGGAAGAGGTGAGAGTAGAAAATAAAACACAAATATTTGTTAAAATAAACTAAACATAATTAAGAAAGAGAAATTTTCGCTGTCGATATTCTCATTGTTGTTATTCGTGTTATTATTATTATTATTATTATTATCATTATTCTTATTCTTATTACTATTAGAAATAAAAATTAAAACAGTAATACAAATATCAGTTTAATATTTTAGCACTAGGCTAACAATTTCGGAGTAGTGGTAAGTCGATTTCATCGACCTCAGTAATCAACTGGTACTTATTTTTATCGACGCCGAAAGGATAAAAAGCAAAGTCAACCTCGGTGGAATTTGAACTCAGAACGTAAAGACGTACGAAATGCTGCTAATAACTCTGCCCGGCGTGCTAACGCTTCTGCCAGCTCTCTAACTTTGGTATCGATATCTGGAAGTGATTATTATATCCTACTGGTTTGTCTACTCCAACATATATCCTACCATTTCAGCATGCTCGTGGGTTTAGCAACCCGAGAACGAACTCTCTAAAATAGGGCCTCCCACTTTTATTTTGGTTGGGCGGATGGAGTAAGAAGAAATTAGAAAAAATGTTTGACTGCTATTTGTTGTATGTCCATGGACCACGCACCAACTCGCTCGTTGCCCCCACCCCATCCAGGATGCGCCTGTGTTAAGGTGTGAAAATATAAAGTGAAGGTATCTTACCTGTTTTGAAAATTACAATACCCTTCAGACATGCGTATTCAGTTGGGTCAACCATGAGGGCCTTGAATTTGGTGATGATTTCCTGAAGTATTCTGATTTCACTCATGATGTTCACAACTTTCTCTGGTGGCGAATGGTCGCCGTTTAACCCTGTAACCATAGAAACGAATATTTCATTAAAAATCATTAATACATAATAACTTAAATGAAGAAATCATGGTATTACGGTAATGACCAGATTATCGGATGTTGTTACACATCGCTGGTCACAATGTGCTTCGTATTGTTTAAGCCTTCGAAGGATGCCACCACGCTGCCTAGACAAGCAGGCCATCATTCCTCCTTGATTGGAAGGGTATTCCGTCGCAGAGTGGTGACCCAGAGTGGACTGGACCAATGTGAAATGAATTGTTTTGCTCAAAAACACAACGCGCCGCCCAATACGGGAATCGAACCTACGACCTAGCAATCGTGAGAGTAACACCCTAACCAGCGTTTCTCAACCCGAGTTGATGTACATACATAAATATATGTATGTACATGTGTGCATGCGTTTTAGTGTATGTTTGTTTTTGCGTATATCTGCGCTTCTGTGCGTGTGTGAGTGTGTGCGTGTGCGTGTGTGTACCTTCGTGTGCGTACGAGTGTGTGCTTAAGCATTTTCAGTTGTTAACTTCTCTGACATCACTTCCGGTTAGGTAACTGTTAATGTTTGATCACCTGACATGACTGTTTGGCTGCAAAGGCGGAGAAATTCTTGACTGTCGAGAAAATAAGAAGCTAAAAGAAGTCGACAATAAACCAATGAGCTTTGCTGAGTGAGACGGTAGATGTGGAGGTGGAGGTGGAGGTGGTGGAGTGGCGGTGTTGGAGGAGGCGGTGGCGGTGTGCTTGGATAAACTAATCTTATGGATATGATATTCCAACTGATCCCATTTAGCAAATATCCTTCGAAATTCTTCAGCAAGCATTCTTTTCCTTTTTCTTTTCTTCTCCCTTCCCCTCCTCGTCTTTCTTCTTTATTATTTTCTTTTCCAGTTTTCTGCTTCTTTTTATTTTTTTTATCTTTTTCTTTCTTTTTGTGATTTTCCTCCATTTTCTGCTTCTTTTTTTTAATCTTCTTCATCAATTTCTTCCCTATATCCTCCTACTGGCATTCTTCTTCTGTTCCTAAATGTCGAAATTTCCGTCTCCGACACGCC
>NC_069002.1:1763669-1763901 GCF_001194135.2 Octopus bimaculoides | reverse complement strand
ATATATATATATATATATATATATATACATACATACATTCATACATACATACATGCATATATATGTATACACACACACACACACACATAGATATACACACACATACATAATACATATATGTACATATATAATACATACATATGTACCTCAGAATGGCTGCAGCCTCACGGCTGAAACATATAAATGAAGAAAAGAATAAAAGAATATATTATTATATGTGTGTGTTCGTGTA
>NC_069002.1:1757816-1761205 GCF_001194135.2 Octopus bimaculoides | reverse complement strand
GTGGGAGATTAGGCACTATTTCTAGCAAGTCGATCAACTACGTAGAAGTGATATTCTTTTATTTAGTTACCTTAGGTGTTGGCTGACAAATAATCCCGTTGGTAACTTGAGGTGATTCCACGGTGCTCACAGTGATTCCGTCGTTCATGTGTTCGAATGGTACTAACGCTGGTAAAAACTGATTTCGGAATGGGTTGGATGGTAAAGACGAGGCTAACTCACTGGTTTCCTTCAAATACATTGCCACCTGGCGGCGAATCGTCGAGTTGCGAGGTCCACGTTCGTGTTGGACGGCTACAAAACAGAAAACATTGATGTGTATAATACATACATACATACATACATAAACACACACACATACACACACACACACACACACATATATGTGTATAATATATATATATTATATACATATATATGTGTGTGTGTGTGTGAGTGTGTGCATGCATACACTATTTGTATATGAATATACACACATGTATAAAAGTGTGTGTGTATGTATGTATGTGGACGATAGACAGGTATATATAGATTGACAGTCAGACAGATTGACACGCAAACAGATAAATAGATAGATAGATAGATAGATAGATAGATAGATAGATAGATAGATAGATAGTCGGAACATTTTCGTTTTTGTTCATAATCAACGAAAAATTCTTCTTTTGATTCAGACTTTTGTCTTTCTTACACCTATAATTAATTTTATCTAAATATTGAACTTCAAAAACCTGCGGCACCACTGTGGACCCTAAGCAGCACACTTTAACTTAATATAAGGGCTGTTCTTGCTATTATAATGTATTGTATACAAAACTACGTTTCCTTTTATCATTGTGCGTGCTGGGGTGGAATCAGAATGTTGAACCGAATAAAAACTTTGGTCTAACCTAGAACACAAAAGAGAAAAGGACCACTTCTGTCTCAATGTAATGTTCGATATTCTTTGGCATTGACAGGGCAAAAAAAAAATGAGTTCTTGTAAAGCTTTTTGATTTATCCAAGGCATAGAGAATCTTTTTCGAGAAGCGGGCTTCCTGAGACGCAGTTCATCATCAGACGGGCCGCACAGAAAGTCCTGCGGGAAGTTGTTTATCCATGATTGATTGACGCTGTGTTCCTTACTTACCGGGACTAAAACATATTCAATTAAGCGAAAAGGGCAAGATAGGGTTTGAGACTTTCACAAGGATCATCTGCAATGATTAATGAACTGTTTACCGGATATATCATTAATTATTTAGTTTTAGGTGATTATAGTTGTTTGTTTGCCTTTTATATTTAGTTGCTTTTTGTTGTTGTTAATTCAATAGGAGATAGCTTTCCATTGAGTCAATTTGCATAACATTCAATGAAGAAATCGCATACAGGATGTGGTGGGTTCGAGCACGGCACGTAAAGCAGACCGCAAGAACGACCGTATAGCACACCACAGCAATATACCACTGTACTGCAGCATAAACAACATTGAGTGACCACGCACCGTACCAATGAGCACAGGATATGATCACAGTAGTACAGCATAAGCAACAACACACAAGGACCACCAACCACAACACATCATAGACCGCAGTGCAGTACATCAACACAGAACGACTACACAACTGTACACACTGTACAAACACACCACAAACCACAGCATAAACAACAACACAGAAGAACCACACACCAGATCACGTGACAGTCTAGAAACCACAGCTCAACACTACGGACACCACCACACCACATCAAAGACCACGCACTGCAGCATAAACAATGTCCATGCTACATCCCCAGCACTGCACCTCAGCACCACTCAGCAACACCACGCTATTGGCGACTGCACAAACCCACAGCAATTAATACAAACACTTAAACAAAGCTACATTCATTCATCGGTCGAACCGACATGAGCATCGCTGCCATTGTTCTGTTCTTGGTCCTCGTTTGAGAAACGTGTAACTCGAATACATTTATCTTCATCGCTGTTCGGACCAACTGGCACATCAAAACCATTTCGAGAGCACCACCGCCGCCGCCGCCGCCGCCGCCACCACCATCCCTGACACCACCGACACCACCACTCCCCCCATTCTAGACACCCACTCCACACCTCCTTCCATCCCTTCACCCCACCCACCGCCTAATAAATTTCTGCTGCCGTTGAACTTCTCAGTTGCACACGTTACAAACGGATCACCAACTTCCGGTTACGTGACGTCATACAATCAGAGTTCTCCACTGCTGGACAATTTTGTATTTCTTTCATCCTTTTTTTTTCTTTTATATATTTTCTTTTGTAATGTTTGGATTTATTTAGTTTACGTCTTCTCGTTCTTTTTCTGTTGCTTTGTTGTTATTGTTGGTCTTTTGTTTGTTTTAATTTATTTGTTATTCCTTCTCTAGAATGTTCCAACTATTGTTGCGGTCTTCAACAATTTCCGTCTCGACAAATACCATTTCCCAAATGTCCACTTCCTTTCGACTACTTTTAACTTTCTCGTTTACTCTCTTAAACTACTTCACTATTAATATCATCATCATCATCATCATCATCATCATCATCATCATCATCATCATCATCATCACCATCATCATCATCATCATCATCATCATCATATTGTAGTCTTGTTATCAATTCAGTGTGATTGTCATTAACATCGTTATCGTCGTCGTCTTAATAATGGTTTCAAATTTTGCCACAAGGGCAAACATTTTGCGGGAGGGATGTAGTCGATTACATCGACCCCAGTGTTTTATGTATCTATCTATCTATCTATCTATCTATCTATCTATCTATCTATCTATCTGTCTGTCTGTCTGTTTGTCTACCGGTTTAGCTCTTGTTTAATCATCAGTTTTGTCTAATCGATACATTGCCTTTACTTTTGACGATGATGACAATGATGATGATGATGATGATGATGATGATGATGATGATGATGATGATGAGAGCGATGGTGATGGCGATGACTAAAGCGATGACTAAAGCGATGATGATAATGTTGAGGATGAAGACGGTGGTAGTGTCAGTGGTGATGGTGGCCAACATCTTCATCCTCAACATCATCACCATCGCCGTAGTAGTCGTCGTGGTCGTCGTGGTCGTCATTGTCATCATCATCCTCATCGTCACTGTCGTCTTCATCATCTATTTCATCCGCCAAAAGTAATGCATTGAGATGGGATGGGGAAGAGGACGGCTCGAAGCAAATGCTTCACAGAATCCGTGATTACTTCGTCTCCCCATCTCACACGCACAACACACACGCACAACACACACGCACAACACACACACACACGCACACACACGCACACACACACACACAAACACACAAACACACTCACACACGTGCACAGATACAATCAATACCGGTAGAGAGGTTGACACCATTATTACTTACCTAGGG
>NC_069002.1:1757087-1757786 GCF_001194135.2 Octopus bimaculoides | reverse complement strand
CATACCTTCTCCTTACCTACCTACCTACCCCGTATCTACCCTTGTACCTACCTATGTACATACCTTCTCCTTACCTACCTACCTATCGACCAAAATACGTCCATGCCTACCAGAATGCTTAACCATTCACACACCGGTCCCCTTAATTGTGACGATGTGCCTGAATCAAGAATGCCTCCCAAACCCGTCTTACACCACACACGCTACCCTGAAACAAGCTTTAGGGATCTGGTTATATTATAATACCCCGGCTATTGACAGACCCAACATACGATATTGAATGGGAGTGAAACCCGATTTTCTTTTTTTTTTTTTTTAATAGAAATTTTCTGTGCTGGAGGATGGCGTGTGAGGGGTTTCTATACAAACCGCCAACACTATTACCAAAACGGAGGTGCTTCGGCATGGCCGTTCGACTTGATAGGAAGAGCAAATAAATATGTCCATGGATGTGTGGTAAGTTTGATTCCTAGCCACATGGTTCCGGGTTCAATACCAACAGCGTGACACTTAGGAAAAATGCCATATGCTGTAACCGCGGGCCGACCAAAGCCCTGTGAGTGGATTTGGCAGACAAAAATTGAAAGAAGCCCATCGTGAGTGTGTGTGTGTATATATGTATGCATGATCCTGTAAATCGAGAAAAATAAAATAAGAGAGAGAGAGAGAGAGAGAGAGAGCACCTTGCTCTCATGTGTC
>NC_069002.1:1755527-1757077 GCF_001194135.2 Octopus bimaculoides | reverse complement strand
TCATAGATAAACCTAATGTTACCTTTTTTACACCTTAAACATTTTCTGTGATACACGATCCCTTTTGATCCTTTTTTTTTTCTACCGATCCCTTTGGATCGGAATTTTTTTTTTTTTTTTCTAAAAGAAAAGTTCTACAATTGTATTTGTCCCCTCACTGTGCAGCCCTGTGTGGCCAATAAAAGAAAGTTATCTATATATCTATCACCTATCTATCTATCTATCTATCTGTCTATCTGTCTGTCTATCTGTCTGTTTGTCTGTCTGTCTACCTGTCTACTCTCTGTCTGTCTGTCTGTCTACCTGTCTATCTGTCTACTGTCTGTCTGTCTATCTGTCTACTGTCTGTCTGTCTGTCTATCTGTCAGTGAGTGAGTGAATGAGCGAGTGAATGAGTGAGTGAGTGAGTGAGTCAGTCAGTCAGCCAGTCTGTCTGTCTTTCTGTCTGTTTGTCTATCTATCTATCTAATAATAATAATAATGATAATAATAATAATAATTCTTGCTGAAAACAAAAAAAGCATGAAAACATGGTGTGTCACAAATTGATATTGCGGCACGCGGAGCTGAGAGCCAAAAAGTAGTGACATTCATTGCCTTTTATGAAGGTCACTTGCCAAGTAATTGAAGAAAAATAACTTCGAGAATGGCAAACGGGGGTCGCAATAATGGCGGCTTTGGGGGGTGGATGACAGCTTAACTATACTACGGCTATTGTTGCTGTTGTTCTTGTTGGGGGGAGGGTGCTGTTGTTATACAGTGATGGCCATTGTAAATACAAGAAATGAGAATTGTATGGAGTGAAGATTGTGGTGGTGGGGTGAGTGGGGTTGATCGTGGTGGGTCGGAGCGAAGGAACAAGGGTGTTGTTGTTGCTGCAGAGAAGTCAATAAGTGAACGATTGAATTTGAATTGAATGAGGAGGAGGGTGTGGTGATGGTGGTGGTGGTGGTGGGGGGTTCGGCGATGGCGGTGTTGGTGATGCTGTACTTTAGTGATTTAAGATGAAGAATGATGATGAAGAAGAGAAAGAGACAGATGCGCATACATACATACGCACATACATACATGCATACATATATATTTATATAAGTTCACATATATACATCGTGACATTCATTGCCTTTTATGTGTGTATGTATGTAGGTATATCAGCAATGATTTCATACAAAGAAACATCCGCCACGTGATCGCTAGAAATAGCACTCAAATCGCCTTCAAACATCAAAATCTCTACAGTTCTATAAAAAGAAATATCGTTTTATGTTGTCCAAGGTACACTTTTCCAGAAAGATGGTATACCCATAGATAGAATATTTGTTCATATTTCTCTCCCTCACTCTCTCTCTCTCTCTCTCTCTCTCTCTCTATCTATCTATCTATCTATCTATCTATCTATCTACTGTCTGACTGCCTGTCTGTCTATCTGTCCGTCTGTTGGTCCATCATGGCTGACTTTGGGCTAAGGAACAATAACAAAAGCGTCAATAAGCGAAAAGTGGCCCCTAAAACATAACTACCATGAAATAGATGAGACAGAGGTGGGGAGA
>NC_069002.1:1747561-1754472 GCF_001194135.2 Octopus bimaculoides | reverse complement strand
TGTATGAGAGAAAGCAGTCGAATATTGAAAAGTTGATGATGATGAGGAGGAGGAGCAGGAAGAGGAGGAGGAGCAGGAAGAGGAGGAGGGTGATGATGATGATGATAATGATGATAATGATGGGAGGAGGGGTGAGTGATGGTATTGGTGGTCGTGATGATGATGATGATGATGATGATGGGTTATAGTGAGGATGACGGTGAGGATGTCGATGATGAGGACGATAACGACGACGTGGATGATAATGATGATGATGATGGTGATGGTGATGGTGATTACGACGATGATTATGACGATGGCGGTGGTGTCGTCGTCATTTTCGTTGTTGCTGTTATTAGTGATACAGCCCTGTGCTTTTAACATCCCACAATGCACTGTACCGGATCCATCACAATAGGACTGTTAGATGGTTTTGAACCACCAAAAACAGGCTAACAAGATACTCCTCACACTTCTTCCCCCGCCTCTCTCTCACACTCTCTCTCTCTCTATCTGTCTTGTTTCTCCAGCTTTCTGATACTTTCTCCCACCTCTTCCCTTTACTCTCCAACTCATGATCCCGTCCTCCCCCTTGCTTCATTTACTTTTCTCTCTTCACTTCCCTATTATATTCCAATACAAACAAACACACGGCATCTTATGATAGTATATTAATTACATGTCACACACACGCTTACATACACACATACATGTCACACACACGCTTACATACATACATACATACATACATACATACATACATAACTGGGATTTTCAGAAAGAGAAATCGACCGACTGATTCGTATATTACAAGTGCAATCTGTGAGTGGAACAGTAAAAATATGCAAGACTTTTTTCAAGTTCCAAATGTGAATTTGTGTATGTTAACTACATCCAAAAGATGGAGCCTTGTATCTTTGTTGGAAACCGGCTCCCTCCTCGGTGGAAGATTTATACACAGTGGAACTGAACCCGGAACCATACGGTTGGGAATCATACTTCTTACATCGCTGTATGTACTTACGTATGTCTGTATATCTGTATGTATGCTTAAATGTATGTGCTCTTAAGTGGAGTTTTAGATTATTAGTGGATGTCCGCTTTCTTCTAACCAAGTGTGTGTGTGTGTGTGTGTGTGTGTGTATACACATTCATTCAAACACACATACATGCACGTGTGTGTGTGTGTGTGTGCAGTCCGGCCCCTCCTCAGCGTAAATCTGTGTCAATATTCATCTTTTTATATATTTTTTTCTTTTCTTAACTTTTTCTAATTTCTCCTACACCCAAGAGATGTGAGTGTATGTTGTGCGTGTGCTTGCGCGCGCGTGTCTGTATATACGCATACATTCATATATATACATATACATATATATATATATATATATATATATATATATATATATATATATATATATATACATATATATATACATATATATACAAACATATACATATGTATATATATGTATGTATGTATGTATGTATGTATGTATATACGCATGCGTTCTCCTCCTTTCATTCTCGTTAATAATTGACAAAGAAGCAAGTTGGCATTGAACAAATTGCCTTGTGTCAGGCTTTCGAAAAGACACGCTCCGCGTTCGGATCGTAGGAGAACTGAGGGACAATATGATGGCCGATAGAAAGACAGGGTGACAGGACGAATGGTTGGGAGGGGGTGAGATGATTGGGGGGTATTGTAGTGGCTAGGGGGTTAGTGGATGGGTTGTGGGAGCGGTGGTGGCGGTTTTAGAGGATTATCAAAAGACGAGTTAATTCTACAGTGTGTTTGTGTAGATATGACTGTAGAGAGAGTAAATTTAGGAAATGGAACGGTGCACGGGTACACTAATGGATGGATGGATTGATGGATGGATGGATGGATGGATGGATAAAGAGACAGTCAGAAAGATAGAGAGAGAGAGAGAGAGAGAGAGGGGGAGAGAGAGAGAGAGAGAGAGAGAGAGAGAGAGAGATACATAAACACAAAGTTAGAAGGATATATAGTCGTAGATACATAGATAGATAGATTAGATAGATAGATAGACAAACAGACAGACAGAGATACAAAAATTATTGCCAAAAGTGAAAGGGGAAAATGAGTGAAATATGTTATCTCTTCTTTTCAATTATTGAACTGCAGCCATGCTGGGGCACCGCCTTGAAGAATTTTTTTTAGTGGAAGGAATCGACGCCAGTACTTATTGTCATTATTTTCTTATTAATGTTAACTGGTACTTATTCTATTAGCATCTTTTGCTGAACCGCTCCGTTACAGCGACGTAAACACACAAACACCGATGGTGAAGCGGTGGGGGGGGGGATAATTACATAAGTATCCAATACACACATACACATGTATATATATATATATGTATTAGTGTTTGTGTGTGTTTAATAAACAAATCTTAAACACATGCTAAACGCATATATGAGAGAGAGAGAATCCTCAAGTGTTGCCTGGGAAGCCATGTTGCAGGAGTTGCAAGGGTTGCGGTGAGAGGTGTACATGATAGGGACGGGGTGGTGGGAAGGGGACTATTAGATGCATGGAAGAAAAATGGGACCTGAACGAGAGTCTTCTTGCCGTCTCTGACACACGCAACCACCTCCACCACCCACCACCATCGTCAACATGATGATGATGATAATAATAATAATAATAATAATAATAATAATAATAATAATAATAATAATAATGACCCCCCAATCGCCACCGTCAATGCTGCTAACCCCAACCCCGGCTATGAAACCGCATCCAATTAACTTTAATCAGTAGATTTTAAATATATTGGCTTATCGGCCCCTTTTTTTCTTTGTGTTTTATTATTATTATTATTATTATTATTATTATTATTATTATTATTATTACTACTACTACTACTACTGCTACTACTTTTCCTTTATTTCTCATTTGCTTGTTTGTTTAGGGTTTTTCTTTCCATATCACATTCTGTGTAAAATGGGAAACGCCTCCCATTTTGTAATTTGGACTTGTTATAACGTCTCCCTCCCCACCACGTCGTCTGTGGCCCTTGGGGGGGGGGAATAAAAAAAAAGCATTATTAGCGTTATCATTATTATTAGTATCATTGTTGTTGTTGTTGTTATTTACTTTGCTGGAAGCGAATTATTACTGTTGTTGTTGGAAATGATGGTCTTTCGTTGTGTGCGTGCATGTGTGTGTGTGTGTGTGTGTGTGTGTGTGTGTGTGTGTGTGTGTGTGTGTGTGATCTAAGAAGGGGAGAGAATAATTGATCTAGCAAAAGTTTTAATGTGAGGCTCTTGGAGATGAAAAAAAAAATTATAAATGCAAGAAAAATATGCTAACAAATAACAACTGCTGTTAACGGGAGAGAGAGTGGGAGTGAGATGGAGCAAAGAGACGGTAGAGAGAGGCAGAAAGAGAGACAGACAGAGTGAGAGAGTGAAAGAACTGGAGCCTTGAGGAGGAGAGAGAGACATAGAAACAACAGAGATAGAATAACAGACGAATCGCGATTCCAGTCTAAATAATCATTTTTTAAAATCTTTTATCATTTACTTCTTTCAGTCATTAGACTGCGGCCATGCTGGGGCACCGCCTTGAACAATTTGGTTTACTCGAATGAATCGAGCCCAGTACCTCCTTCAGTGGAATTTGAACACAAAACGTAAGGACAGACAAAATGCCGCTAAGCATTTCGTCCCTCGTGCTAACTATTCTGCCAGCTCACTGCTTCATGAATAATAATAATAATAATAATAATAATAATAATAATAATAATAATAATAATAATAATAATAATAATAAATGCCCTGATGCAGTAAAAACTGCCGAAAAGCTTGAGAATAGTAAATGACACAACCAGCAATTCTGACTGCAAACATGCTGAAGAAGCTAAGAGTTCGAAACAATTATTTTATCTCCACACAGAAATAAATATACACAACGAACTCTTGTCATTTTTGTGTGCCAAACGTTTTCATCATTGAACGATGTCAGCTTATTTACATTTTACCACTATTGCTTCTACTTCCGGTACATATAATATTTAATGGCAAAACCTTGTTCACTTTTACATGCAAATCTATTGTCGCTAATACATCAATTGTTGGTCGCCTGCAAACAACTAGTTGCTAACAAGCAACAGTGGCTGCTTTACTTATTTATTTATCTACCTATTTATTTATTCATTTATTATTTTTGTTGTTCACAGAGTCAATTATATAACAGGCACCATCTCCACTGCAGCGACAATAACAACCACAGCAACTTCGGAGCGAGGAGACAGACATTTCGAGCATCGAAATCAAAGCATTCGATAAGAAGATCAGAACCAACTTGTTAATTGTTTATGCAGGTACAAGACCACGATTATACTATTTATTTTATCGAGATTATCAGCCTGCGGAATAAAATGTTAAGTCGGCATCCATAGCAGGATTTGAACAGAGAACACATGACCTCTTAGTAGATACTGCAGTGCATCTTTCTGGTGCTCGAACGTTTATACAATATTACTTTTCACCTCTACCAAGTAATATAAATCCTTGATCCAACTGTGTTTTTCAAAGGCCAAAAATATGTCGCAAGCGTCGTCACGCTGCACTTCTTTTTACACCTAAACGGGTGGATGTGTAATGTCAATTTAGCCTTAAAGGTGTTTTGGGTCAATGACGTATATTTATACTGTACGATCAGCCAACCAAAATCGTTCTGTCCTTGAGCAAGACACTTTATATCACGTCACCCCAATCCACTCAGCTGGCAAAATGAGTTGTTACCTGTAGTTCAAACGCCAGCCATGTCACATTCTGTATAACGCTAAATCTCCCTGAGAACTACATGTATGTACACGTTTCTGTGGAGTGCTCAACCACTTTCGTGTTAATTTTACGAGCAGGCTGTTTCGTTGATCGAATTAACTGGAAATCTTGTCATCGTAATATATATATATATATATATATATATATATATATATATATATATATATATACATACGTGTGTGTGGTAATATCAAGAAAAAAGAAGGCAATTGATTTGCATATATATTGACGTTTTATATGAACGAAATGCCAAATAGGTGCCATTCTCTCGGCATTGAAGGACTTTTAAACTCTGCCGAATTCTGTATTTTTTTTTGACGTGGTGTGGTTAGAATTGGCGTTGTTATTGGTGATGGTGATGGTGATGGTGATGGTGATGGTGATGGTGATGGGAGTATTGGTAGTGGTGGTTGTAATAGTGACTGGGGAGGGGGTGGGGGACGAGAAGTTATAACATCTTCGTTAAATAGAATTAGACAACAAATAATTAATGATGGATAAATACAGATTGACAGCAGGGAAGCCTACTTACAGGAAGTCTAAAACGAAATGAGGAAGGGAAGAAGAGAAAGCAACAACAACAACAAAATTGAAGAAAGTAAGAAAAGAAAGAAGGTGAAGAGAGCGTGGGGGGAATAAGTACGGAAGGAACGGAGTAATCTGGTGATTTACCTCTCTTGACAAATCATATTGTGTGTTTTGGGAAATTCAAATAAAACTATAATTTCTCACTGCCTGGAGCAGAATGAGATGTCATTGTGGTGAACGCTACAGCTTCACCGTAATGTCAACAATGATAGTGAAAGTAGAACAAAATATGGCTTCCGAGCAAGGGGTAAGTGTGACGCGAACGCAGTGGGTGTGGGTTTGTGTGTGTGTGTGTGTGTGTGTCTGTGTCTGTGTATGCGTGCGTGTGTGTGTGTGTATGTGTGTGTGTGTGTGTGTGTGTGTGTGTCCTCGTGTGGGTTGTGATGGAGAAATAGGATGAAAGAAGCGGAGGTGAAAATAATACAAGTGAATAAATACTGTAATAACTATATCAGATATAAATAATGATAATAATAATAATGATAATAATAATGATGATAATAATAAATAATAATAGTAAGAAGAAGAATGATCATAATAATCGTCGTCGTGTTATTCAGAGTCGATAAGATAAGTTATGGGGACGTTAACAAACCAACACTGGTTGTCAAGCGGTGAGGTGGGCACGCACACACACACACACACACACTGTATGACGGTCTTCCTCACAGATTTCGTCTACCAAAATCACTTACAAGGCATTGATCGGCCCGAGGGTATGGTAGAAAACACTTACCCAAAGTCTCAGCCCCACCCCGCAGCGGAACCGAACCCGAAACCACATGGTCTAAAAGCGATCTTCTTAACTACAATACCATGCGCACACCTATAATTAGCAATCAAAAAATTAGATAATTAAAGGCTTGTTTCCTCCCACAAAAAATATCGGCAGAAGGTGAGTGTGAGATAAATACTGACTTGGTTTTAGGGTGACTGGAGGAAGTGATTGGAAGGAGGAGAAGTGGGAGGAGGCTGTGGTGGCCGATATTAATCTCCGTTTATTTTCTCTTCAGATTTTAATGAGGTTTTTTTGTGTTAGTTATTTTTTAGTTATTGTATTCTATTCATATTTATTTTATTGGTTTTTTTTTGTTCTTTTTTTGGCTAATGAAAATTCGTTCAAGTTTCGCAACCACACGTTATCTCCACTCTCTCTCTCTCTCTCTCTCTCTCTCTCTCTCTCTCTCTCTCTCTCTCTCTCTCTCTCTCTCTCTCTCTCTCTCTCAATCTATCTATCTATCTATCTCTCACTTTCTCTTCTTTTCCCTTCTTCGCTTTTCACTTTCTTCTGTCTTGTTCACCCTCCTTCTGTCTGTTTCCTTTATATATATACATATATATCTGTATGCATGTATTTACATATGGACAATATGTGTACACTCATGCACCCGTACATACATACATACATACATACATGCATACATAATATTATATTTTCGTAAAACCGAAAAATAATTTCGTTAAACCGAAGAATAAAAACAGGACTGCAGATGGAAGTGCTCAGGTAACACTGAGACAAAAGGAATAATAAA
>NC_069002.1:1745998-1747232 GCF_001194135.2 Octopus bimaculoides | reverse complement strand
ATATATATATATATATATATATATATATATATATATATATATATATACGTATACACACTCATGTATACATATAGACATACACACATTAAGCACACATAATTATGTAGGAAAACACTCACATAGACTCACACACACACACCTAAACACACACCACCACAGAACACCTCCTCTCCGTTCTTTAATTCTATTCGGTCCCTTTATTTACCTCCCTATTTTAAGTCCCATATTTCGCAGCCCCTTGTATTTTACGCCATGAAAGTGTTACCGATCGTCGGCAGAGTTAATTGGTTGTCGTCAGACTGGAGGCAAGAAAAATTGGGATGGTGGGGGTGTTGGTGAGGTAATGGGGATGAAAGGTGAGGGGGGAATGGGGGATTATCAGTTGCAGGATGAGACATGTGGGGGTAGGGGAGGAATGGTGAGGACGAAGAGGAGGACGAAGAGAAAGGGAGAGGTTAGGGTGGGAGGCGATGAAACCCATATCCAAGGAATCGAGGAAAGACAGGCGGTGGTGGGATTTCGAAGAGGACGAAGAGAAGGAGGAGGTGAGGCGACGGTGAGAGGAGGATAATGCTGTGTTAGGGTTTTGACGGAGTAAAGGAGCCAAGCTAAGCCACGCTAAAAACTGAAGAAAAAGGGGCGCACAAGGATTTAGCAAGGGACCGAAACTTTTGCAGTAGGAGTTTGATAAAAAAAAAAACAAAAAAAAACAGTCACTCGCTGCAGAGCTATCGATGCGAGAGGGAGACAGGAGGACAGACAGATAGATAGATAGATAGATAGATAGATAGACAGACAGACAGACAGACAGACAGACAGACAGACAGATAGATAGATAGATAGATAGATAGAGAGATAAATAGATAGATAGATAGATAGATTTAACTTCTCACCACTGCAACCACCACCAGTGCCACCACCACCGCTACCACCACCACCACTACTACCACCACTATCCTCATCATCATCATCATCGAGTTCGACTCTACTCTCTCCCCCCATCGCCACCACTATCGTGACCAACAACAACACCGTCGCCATCACACACCTACGAATATAAGGAATCAAACTTAAGTTCGTTTAGTTTCACACACACACATACACACACACACACACACACACACACACACACACACACAAACATGGAATGCACAATAATCTTACGCGCATACATCCAAGAGCTTTCGCAGCCTCAGACACCGCTGCTGCCACCACCACCACCACCACTACCACC
>NC_069002.1:1742245-1745502 GCF_001194135.2 Octopus bimaculoides | reverse complement strand
TTAACCCCCTCTCTTACCCCCTCCGCCCGCACCACCACCACCACCTCTGCCGACCAGGTCCGATCAAAGGGGTTCCAGCTATGGCAACCCCTTATTTGTTTATTTTGTTGTATTTTATTACATTTATTTTTCTATTCTTGTATTCTTTTATTTATTTCAGTTACTAGGCTGCGGCCATGCTGGGGTAATTACCGTCTTGAAGGGTTTGGTCGAATAAATCGACCACAGTATATATTTATTTATTTGTTTAAAGGTTTCAGCCATTTGACCGTGGCCATACTGGAGCACCACCTTTACTCGAACAAATCGCCCCCAGGACTTATTTTTTGTAAGCCTAGTAGTTAGTCTATCAGTCTATTTTGCCTAATTGCTAAATTACGGAGACGTAAACACACCAGCACCGGTTGTCAACCGAGGGTGGGTGGATGGGGACAAACACAAACACACAAACGTATATACAAGGGTGATGTTACTGTTATTTAGCCCCTCTAGTTGGCCCTTGTTTCTTGTGGAGAGGAGGTGCTGAAGTAAATAGAACTCCCTTGATCAGTAGAGAGCCAGCGGTGTTGGCGTTGGAGGTGGTAGTGGTGGTGGTGACGCTGTTGGTGATGGTTATAATGGGGGTTACCGGTCGATGACTTAAGAACAGCCTGTTATAGCAGTCCGGACGATGAGCTTGCGCATAGTTTCCCGTCTCCAAAATATCCTTGTCGAGGTTTCGAACAATCTGATGCTATGATAAGCCCTTCTTCTTTTTCTTTTACCCTCAAGTTCGAACACAATTGTGATCGAACCTAGAATAACGTGACTCTAAGACAAAATTCTCAACAACATGGTTATGCCTACGCCTGTATGGCACAAACATGACCGCATAAGTAAACGAAATCAGAATGTTATGTTTAAATTCAACAAATAAATAAATATCTAAATACATTAATAATTAAAGAAACAACAAATTGCAACAAGAAAACCAGAAAAAAAAATCTCAAGGTATTTTAACGTGAAGAAAAGAAATATTTAGCATTTATTCTCTGTTTATGGTTACTATTCAATAATAAATCTAGCTGTGGTGTGGGTGTGGGGTGGACTGAGAAGTGGTAACAATAGATGTTGTATTTTTCGCATCTCCAGCGTTAAAAGAGCTCCGGAAAACTTCGTGTCGCAATCAATAGGTTTCTTCCCCTGTTGTTAGACTAAATTGATTTGGCTGGTTACCACCAAATACTCTAAAATATGTCTCTAGATTAGTAAACAAACAAAGCAGATAATAAAAGACGGAAGAAAGAAAGAAAGAGAAGAAGAAGAAGAAGAAGAAGAAGAAGAAGAAGAAGAAGAAGAAGAAGAAGAAGAAGAAGAAGAAGAAGAAATACGTGCAAGAATCATATAAGAAAATGAAAAGGGGGGAAAAAAGCCAGGAAAAAAAATCAACGAGGGAAAAGAAACGGGAAAGGTAGGTGAACAAGGAAGTAATAAAACAAGGGAAATATATACAAAAAGCACTAAAAATAATAAAATAAAGTATATAAAATAACATGCAATAAAACAACAACAACAACTACAAAAACAACAACGGAAAGAACATTCTTGATCGTTTGGATATGGATTTCGTGAGATGCTGGCAAATTGCGAGTATTGGCACAACAACGGTTAGAATACAATGGCGTTTTCGGTGGTGAACGGCACGGATGTTCTTTGTGTTAGGAGAGTATCGTTGCTCATGCTACGTGTTTAGTGTGACCTCCTCCTCTCCACATCCCTTATTTCACGGTCAAAGACGATAATTAAAGTTGCAATTTCCATTTATTCAATCAAACTGTCGTCCCTGACATTTGATAAAACATTACTCAGTGGAACGCCGACACTGATTTCTGCTTAAAAGATTCAAAGTGTTCAATCGATTTGCGTTTAGTTGCCAGTCTCTCTCTCTCTCTCTCTCTCTCTCTCTATATATATATATATATATATATATATATATATATTCTTTGATTCTTTTACTCTTTTACTTGTTTCAGTCATTTGACTGCGGCTATGCTGGGGCACCAGCTCGAAGAACATTTAGTCGAATGAATCGACCCTCGATGTTTTTTTGTTTTTTTTGAAGCCTGGTACCTATTCTGTCTGTTTTTGCCGAACCGCTTGATACGAGAACCAATGCCGGTTCTCAAGCGTTGTGGGGAGGGGACAAGCAGAAACACACACACACACATATATATATACATACGATGGGCTTTTTTCAGTGTCCGTCTACCAAATCCACTCTCAAGGCTTTGGTCGACCTGAGACTATAGAAGACACTTGTCCAAGTTGCCACGCAGTGGGACTGAACCCGGAACTATGTGGGTGGGAAGCAAGCTTCTTACCACACACTCACACCTGCACCTCACTGATTAAACAGTTCTGGAATTAAGAATCATGTTTTTTTTTTATTTTTTTATAACGTGCATGCTTTTGTCAAACCAGAAGAGAGACAGGTAAAAAACGAGGCGACAAGCAATTGATCAAATAAATAAATAAATTTTTAAAGCTGGTAAATAAATCGAGGGGAAAGACTTACCATCTTTATTCATTCCAGCTTCGAGACATTTCTTCAGTCGACATGCTCGACATTGGTTCCTGTGTGTTTTATCCACTGGGCAATTACCTTGGCCACGGGATTTACATATGTATTGTCTGTTTCTACGTATGGAGCGCTGGTTGAGAAATGGACGAAGATATGGAGTTATTCAACTGAACAGAGCTAAACATAGAAACACATATAAAGTTGTATGTATGTATGTATGTATGTATGTATGTATGCATGCATAATCGTCACATTATGAGTTCGATTCTCGGATCGCACAGTGTTCTTGAGCAAAATATTTCATTTCACGTTGCCCTGCAATCGCTTTGACCTCTTCCGTTGGCACACCTTGCACCTCCTGTACAATCTATGTATCGATTCTCTCTCACTCTCTCCATCTCAATATTATTATTATTATTATTATTATTATTATTATTATTATTATATATGCATACATACATACATACATACATACATACATTCATAAAAAGAGGATGAGTGAAAGGTTTATGTCGATGTACAATTACTAAAGAGAAAGGCACTGTCCATCACCTGCAATATTATAATCAACGCCGTCTTCCTCACCGTCACCACCAAACACTACCAATACAATCATCATCATCATCATTGTTATCAGAATCACCAAAGCGAGGATTTTCTACGTAATTTACAACGCTGATTATCATGATGATAATAA
>NC_069002.1:1740020-1741975 GCF_001194135.2 Octopus bimaculoides | reverse complement strand
ATATATATATATATATATATATATATACACATACACTTACACACATAAGTGTGTATACGTGTATGTGTGCATGCATGATATTAGTACCAAGAAACGCAATAACTATAATTAGTATGAAACAATATGAGATACCACTAAGTGGATCCCTTGTATGCTAAAAATAGACGTCAAACCGTCTTACCACTAAATCTGTGATCTCAACTTAGTAAGACGCTAGATGTTTACGAGCTAGACAAATGAAAAAAAAAACAATCATATCACTTTTCATTTGCGTGTGTGTGTGTGTGTGTGTGTGTGCTTGGGATATATATGAATAGCTCAAATTTACAGAAAGGAAAAGACGAAGACAAGTGAAAGAACAACAAGTAAATGTATTAGTTTAACGCTTGGGAAGAATGGAAAAAATCTTTGACGTTTCGAGTTTATGATCTTCGACAAAAAGGATTGTGAGGTAAAAAAAAAAAGAAAAAAAACGGAGAGAAAAAAATGATTAGGGATTAACGGTTCAGCATGATGAAATGACTGGAAGAAAGAGGTTGAGTGAAAAGGAGAAAATAACGGTAGGATAAAGGTGGGATAGGGGTGAAGAGAGGTAGGATAGGTGGGACAGGAATACACATACATACATATATAACGATAATTAAGAGCTCAATTAATAACAGTTCATTAAACACCAACACATTATTACGTTGCAGTCAATCCAAGTTTACACAGAATCCGTTAAAACCATCTTTAAGGGTAACATATTTAGAATATAAGCAGAAAAACATAAAATGTTACTTATAGCCTATAATTCAATTCAACTCAACAGAAGTTTCATTAGTATAAACATCATTAAATGTATAATTACATTATTGTGATACATAATTAATTTACATAAAATGATTTAAATTAAATCTATTCACTCAAATTATCAGGAATATTTCTCCTAATTTCTTTTTTTTAATAATAAAGATGGGTGATTTGAAAGAATTTTCTACTGTTTTTGTCAGACTGAGATTTGACTCAAGTTCAGTGTCTGCGTATATATTTGAACAAAGATATAAAACAAGGTAGTTTCTGAGACAGCAACTTACCCGTCACAAGCGTATATTCCATAGTGTTTACCCGAGGAATGGTCTTGGCACACTTTGCAGGGTACATCAACCAGTATCCGACCTTTTAAATAGAAAATATTCGCAATCAGGGGCAACGAACATAATTGCATTGAGACGAGAATATCGTATTAAATGGTTACACTTTCATACAAGCGTTTGTATTTACACCATTACTCTTTTATTTGTTTCAGTCAATGGACTGCGGCTAGCTGGAGCATCAACTCAAGACGTTCGTCGAACAAATTCAATTCACTATATATCTTATATTTTATCTTTTGCATGTTTCAGGTGGTTAGGGCATTCGCCTCATGATCGTAAGGTCATGAGTTCAATTCCCGGCGACGCGTTATGTCCTTGAGCAAGACACTTTATTTCACGTTGCTCCAGTCCACTCAGCTGGCAAAAATGAGTAGTACCTGTAATTTAAAAAGAGCCAACCTTGTCACAGTCTGTGTCACGCTGAATCTCCTTGAGAACTACGTTAAGGGTACACGTGTTTGTGGAGCCCTCAACTTCTTGCACGTTAATTTCACGAGCAAGCTGTTCCGTTGATCAGGTTGCAAAACGAATTTCTTAACCACACAGCCTCTATAGATAGATAGATAGATAGATAGACAGACAGACAGATAAGTACAGAGAGAGATAAAGAGAACGAGGAAGAAAGGAAGGAAGGAAGGAAGTGGGAGAGAGAGAGAAATGTGTTAGTATGTACATTTAATGCTATTAATTCTTAGATGAAAGCATTAACATCTACATTAGGATGTAGATTTGCTAATCAAAACTTATGCTCTGTATACATATACAACAATCAAATACACAGATACACACATACAGGAAGAAAGGGAGAGAGAGAGATAG
>NC_069002.1:1738644-1740000 GCF_001194135.2 Octopus bimaculoides | reverse complement strand
GAGAGAGAGAGAGAGAGAGAGAGAGAGAGAGAGAGGGGAAGAGAGAGAGAAACACCATAACACTTGTTGAAGCTACAGAAATCAAAAATTTGGTATTATATTGTAATCTCAAAAAATCTTCCGACATTATTTCACCGGAAGTTGTATTGGTATTTCTTGAGCTCTTAGACGGCAATCAAGGCTGCATGTATATATGTGTATATGTGTAATGTATATGAGAGTTTAGATATGTATATATACATGTGTGTGTGTGTGCGTTGTTCCTCGTTGCTATTGGCTTTGCACGGTCTTTATTTAATAATCACAAGAACACACAACAACCGACTGAAGAAACAAATCTAACAAGTATTCTGATATGGATTGTCTCCGGCCGCGACAAAAGGGATTATAAGTTTAGATTCTTCTACACCCCTCTCCACACCGCCACGCACATACACACGCATACACACATACACACCTATACACGAACACAAATACACTTGCACTCAAGAACACGCACGAATACACACACACGTACACATAAACCACGTATGAAAACGTGTTTAAATACGTTTGCATGCAATGACACACATTCTTTCATATATATACATATATGTGTATGTGTGTATGCATATATTTGTGTATACACGTATACACTCACACATACGTATGCATATATAAATGCATAATACGTATGTATATACATATGCATATATGTACATTATATATATATATATAACCTAGCGACACTTATATACATATACACACATATCTGTATGTATTTATAAATATACACATACATATATATAGATACTTATAGATACGCACACACACACACACACACACACACACTGGCGGTATTTGTATAATAAATAAAAAAGCAAATCCCGTATTTGCCAATAATCTCTTACAACTTTGTCCAGTTATGTCTTGCAATCTTTCCTCTTTTGCTCGCCTCTTGTCTTCAATTTTTTTACTTTTTCTTCTTAATATTTTTTTCATCCGTTTTCACTTCTTCATCCCTTTCTACTCTGTCGTACCCTTCTTGTTCTCCGTTTTTCTTTTCTTTCCTTCTTTCTTCTTCTTCTTCTTCTTCTTCTTCTTCTTCTTCTTCTTCTTCTTCTTCTTCTTCTTCGTCTTCTTCCGTCTCTACTTCATTCTTTTGTTCTCGCGTATATTTCTTATTTTTCTTGTTTTTTCCTCCTCCTTTTCTTTCTCTTCCTCTTCTTTCTCCTCCTCCTACTCTTTCTAGGAAACGGTCAAGGGTTTTTGCCTCCGTCATAGTCTGTGACGGAAAGTTGGGGCGAAAATTATGCGTCCTTTAATTACAAAGACACAATGAATAAAGAAAAACTCCAAAGACTTCCATCGGAATCG
>NC_069002.1:1736203-1738178 GCF_001194135.2 Octopus bimaculoides | reverse complement strand
TTTTTATTGTTTTTGTTATTTCATTTTATTTCAGTTTGTTTCAACACAATTTAGAAGAAACAAATATTGAAGTAAAAAAAAAACAAAAAAAAACAAACAAAAAGAAGACACTTATAAGTGAAAACATTCGCTGTTAGAGACGTAATTCTTGTGATTATCGAGGAAAAGGAGGAGGAAGAATTTGAGAGACGATGAAGACGAAAAAGACAAAGAAGAAATAGTGAAGGCGGTGGTGGTGGTGGTGGTGGTGGGTGTTGTTGGGTAGAATGAAAGTGTTTGGGTTTAATGTTTGACGCGTCAGACAAAACAGGTTAAGAATGATTTTAGACTTGTTCAGATGCAAACCTTTGCCAACGAATCGTCAAACGGTTCTGTCCACCTCACAAAACTCTAAACAAACACTCAACATACTTTACAATTACGGTTTCAAACTTCACCGACGGCACTCGTTGCTCAAATAAATAAATAGATAAATAAAATGAATAAATAAGAACTAAAAGGAGAAGACATTCTTTTATTTGTTTCAGTCGTTTGACTGTGGCCATGCTGGAGCACCGCCTTTGGTCGAACAAATCGAGCCCCAGGACTTATTCTTTGTAAGCCTAGTACTTATTCTATCGGTTTCTTTTGCCGAAACGCTAAGTTACGGGGACGTAAACACACCAGCATCGGTGGTCAAGCGATGGTGGGTGAGAGGAGGACACACACACACACACACACACACACACACACACACACACACGACGGGCTTCTTCCAAGGGACTGAACCTGGAACCATGTGGTTGGTGTGCAAGCTACTTACCCCACAACCACTCCTTGCACCGATATATAAAAAGAAAATTAATAATAAAATAATCAAGGAATTTCGATCGAATTAAATTTGATTTTCTGGCGGAAGTATGTTTGCTGGCGACATTTTGAAATTTGTGTTTTTTGCTTCCATTTTATTTTTCATTCCTGTTCTTGTCGTTTCGTTTATTTTCTATCTCGCTAGTTTTGATGCTATTGTTGTTGTTGTTGTTGTTGTTGTTGTTGTTGTTTCTGTCATTGGATGGTCTGACGACTCCTTTTTTTTGTTGTTGCTGTTATTGTTTTTTTTATTTTTATGCTACTGTTTTTTTAAACTCATTTCGCTGTTGTCTTTGTTCCGTTTGTTGTCGTTGCTTTTGGATAGAGTCATTGATGTTGTGGTTGACTGTGGTGGTAGTGGTTGCTACTATTGCCGCCGCTGTTGATGTTGTAGTTGTTGTTACTGTAACAACAACAACAACAACAACAACAACAACAATAACGCAGACTTCAACATAAATAACAGCACCAACAACCGCCTAAACAACAGCAGCAGCAACAACAATAATTACTACTACAACTACAACTACAACTACTACTACTGCTGCTGCTGCTAATACTAATACTACTACCATTACTACTGCTGCTACTACTATTACTAGTACTACTACTGCTGCTGCTGCTGCAGCAACAACAACAACAATAGCAGTAAAAGCAAATACAACAGGAATACCAGCAATGACAACAAGAACAGCAACAACACTGGCAACAAACACTATGTAAAGAGAAATTCTTAACACCAGGAATAGTTAAAGGTAAGAATTTGTTTATAAAATAAAAATATAAACGAAAAATACGTATAAAACAAACAACAGTACAAAAAGAAAAGGAAGAATAAAACATTGAAATCAAAGGGAAATAAAAAAAGACAAAAAAAATAATAAACAATCACTTTTTATTTGCTTCAATCGTTTTCAAACTGTTTTCTGCATAAATCGTTGGCACCTTCTGTCTGACTTCTCTGTTTTGTATGTAAGGTGTGTGTGTGTGTGTGTGTGTGTGTAATGTGTGTGTGTAATGTGTGTGTGTGTGTGTGTGTAAGATGTGTGTGTGTATGTGCCCATGTGTATATTTGTGTCTGGACGTATATACATATATATACATACATACATATATATATATACAT
>NC_069002.1:1734065-1735445 GCF_001194135.2 Octopus bimaculoides | reverse complement strand
GGAGGGGTAGTGTGTGTGTGTTAATGTGTTTGTGTGTGTGTGTGTGGAAAGATCTTAAGTTTAACTATGCGGTAGCGTCACGCCCTTACGCCACGGTCACATGACTGATATGGAGTGAGGCGAGTGTGGGGAGACTGGTGGTGGAGCAGGGAGAGGTGCGTGACAAAAAGGTCACGTGGGTGACATTGCAGGCATTCCTTGTGAGGGATCCTTTCGTCACTAGTTGTTTACATGTCTCTCTAGATTGAATTCCAAACGGTTCAAAAGCAGACAGACAGACAGGCTAATCGAAGGACTTGGATGACGGGTCGGTGATTAGTGATGGCGTAAAAGAAGTAGGCTGGGAGGGGGTGAGTATACGTTTATGTAAGAGAGGGGAAAATGTGACAAATATTAGAGGGAAAGGGAGAAAAGGTAGGGCGAAAGAGGAGAGTGAGAGGAAACAGAAGAGAGAAACAGAGTAATGCAAAGTTTTATTGGAGCTGAAACAGCGGATCACTTCCGTGAAACTTTCAGTTGCAGCTTATGAAATTATTCAACATCAGTCAGACACATTTATAATGATTGAGTTTCACTTACCTATTCTTGAGTGGAGGCTGTTACAGTTATGTTCATATTCTGTGACTGAATCAACCGCTGGCGGACATTTCGTTAGAACCAGCCGGTCTGGAGGGAAGAGAGAAGAAATAACAAGAAATTATTAAACTTCACATGTACTGGGGATATGAGGAATAAACTTCAACAAACAACAACAGCAACAACAACAATAATAATAATAATGGTCTCAAATTTTTCCACAAGGGCAGCCATTTTGGGGGAAGAAAGGAGTCAATTACAACTGTCAATTGTTTTATGAAACCCGAAAAGGCGAAGTGGACCTCCGCGAGATTTTAACTCAGAACGTAAAGACGGACGAAATGCAGATAAATGATTTTGCCAGCTCTCTGCCTTACCAACAATGATAATAATAAAAATAATGGTTTCAAATTTTACCACAACGGCAGCCATTTTGGGGAAGGGAAGGAATTGATTACATCGACCCCAGTGTTCAACTGGTACTTCTTTATCGAATCCAAAAGGATGAAATACAAAGTCGACCTCGGCGGAATTTGAACTCAGAGCATAAAGACAGACGAAATACCGCTCAGCAATTCGCCCGGCGTGCTAACGGTTCTGCCACCTCGCCGCCTTAGCAATAATAATAATAATGGGCTCAAATATTGTCACATGGCCAGCAATTTGGGGGAAAAGGGGGTAAATCGATTTGTCGACCCAACAGGATGAAAGGCAAAGTCGACCTGGGCGTTAAGCAGTGTGTGAAAGAGTGAGAGTAAGAGAGATCCATTATATTTTGTTATAAAACAAAACGTGAGTGAGAGA
>NC_069002.1:1732136-1734055 GCF_001194135.2 Octopus bimaculoides | reverse complement strand
TCTAGCAGATCTAACTGTCGTGTGGAAACGCCCGAGCCGCGACACTCTTCCACGTGATTTCCTCCTTGATGAAGCTGGTAGGTGATGTGACATATGTAAGCAGAAGTGGTTTGTCCTCTCTCTCTCTTGAAAACTGAAGTAGGGGACGACAGAAGATGGGGTACGGTGCAAGCAGGGGGGGGTGCAGACTGAGTACAAGGCCTGCCAAGTGTCTGGTCCATATGGTAGCGAAATTTGGTTACGGTGATGGTGATAATGTTTACAATGGAGGCGGCGGCGGTGATGCTGCTGCTGATGGAGCTGCTGCTGATGGTGAGGTTAAAGAATGGAAACGATAAGGTCTTTTACTCTTGAGCTGGTGTTGTTGCACGGTGCTTTTGTTGGTGTAGTTTTGTATGTAGATAGATAGATAGATAGATAGATAGATAGATAGATAGATAGATAGATAGGCTTCGTGTATGTATACAGGCATACAAACATTACATATATATATATATATATATATATATATATATACACATACACACACACATACACACATGTACACACTTTCATACATACATACATACGTATACGCTTGTGTGTTATTTGCGTTATTAGGGTTAAAGGTTTATGGCAGAAGGTAAAGTGTATAACAAAACAAAGAATGACGGAGTCGGGATTGAAAAGTAAAGACGACGACGACAAGAGGACAATAATGGATTGTTAAGATCGTCTGCCTCAGTGAAATTTTACATCGGACAAGTTGTTCGTCTAAGGAGGAGAGGGTGCAATGAGATACGCGTTGCATTTATAGCAGGGTCTCGTTACAATTTCATTATATTCTTATATTAGCAAATTATGGTGGCAATTTATAACTCATTAAGTTATAATTATTGATTTCATCACCATCGTCACACGTAGTCTCCATTATTGACATGTTGTTGTTGTTGTTGTTGCTGTTTAGCCTAAGGTCTGTCCTACCAGCCTGCTTGAGACCGCTCCCATTTCTCTGATCCAACTTCCCTGTTTTAGAGTGATCAAAATTAAAACTTTCCTTCAAAATTCCTCGTTAGTTTATGTTCCAAAGACCAGTCTAATATTCTTCTTCTTAATACCATGATGCATTAATATATCAGAAAAGGAGCCTGACTGGCAGATTGTGAAGATGCTATAGAGAATATTTTAATTTGCGTCTTTAGATTTAGAAGACATTCGTTAATTTCATATCATGTGCCATTTCTTCATGATCCTCTTTTATTTTCCCTAGATATTTTCAATTTTTGTTGCATCTCTGATCCTTCTGATCTCTAGGGATGGATAACAATATGCATGAGCCTTTTTAAAAATGCAATTCTGCAGATTTGAAGAGGCAAATTTACCTTAATTTTTTTTTTACTCGTTTTGTTCCATCTTAATTTGTCTTTTGTATGCTCCAAGAGAGAGAAATAATTTTTTGAAATAGCGTTCTGAATATGTTTTAGCGTTTTGAATGCATTTAGAAAAGGTCATTTATTTGGCTGATAAAGTTTCTTTAAAGTCGCGAACATTTGTAAAATAATACATTTTTTCTCAAAGTCAAAAATGCAATAAATATTGCTCGTTGTATCCTCCACATGCCTTACTAAAGCGGTTCAGCAAAAGAGAACGATAGAATAAGTACCAGGCTTATAAAGAATAAGTCCTGGGGACGATTTGCTCGACTAAAGGTGGTGCTCCAAATGACTGAAACAAATAAAAGAATCTATCTATCTATCTATCTATATATCTATATCTATATATATATATATATATATATACACATATACATATATATATATACACATATACATATATACCTGAACCTACATTCATGTACTTCATACGTTTCTGGGTAGGCGTATTTGTGTAAAATTTTGCCAAAACAGAACAAATTGAATCTGCGCAAGTATTTCAGTTCC
>NC_069002.1:1730597-1731524 GCF_001194135.2 Octopus bimaculoides | reverse complement strand
TATATATATATATGAACATGTCGTTCATACACTTGTCATCATCTTTTCTATAAATTTCAACTATATATATATATATATATATATATATTAAATAAGTACCAGTTACGCACTAGGGTCGATGCAATCGACTTAATCTCTTTGTCTGTCGTTGTCTGTTCCCTTTATGTTTAGCCTCCTACAGTCGATTTTGACTAAAATGACTTCAAGACTACTCCGGTATGGCCGCAATCCAATGACTGAAACCAGTACAAGATAACTGATAAATAAATAAATATATACGCATCCAGCCAGACACCATCCAAGTTTATCCAACCATTCCACCCTCCAGCAAAGCAGCCAACCAGCCAACTAGCCAACTAGTCAATCATCCGACTGACTACCCTTCTTACCTCCCCACACACACCACGTGACCTATTGGCTGCTAATAGCGGAATCACATTGCGAGAGGGTCCATGGATGGCGTGCCAAACAAGGATGCTGACATTAAATATTCATCAACAACATCCAGTTCGAATCACTACAAAGTAGTTTAAGGATAATAATCAACACTTGAAATCTTCGCTAAACGACCATCGGTAAACAACCCACCCCATATATATATATATATATATATATATGTATATATACGTACGTGTGTGTGCGTGCGTGCGCGTGTGTATATGTACGTATATATGCATGTATATTTGTATGTGTGTACATATGCATATATATATGTGTGTGTACATATATAAAAGGCATTCATACATACATAGATACATACGTAGATACATACATATATACATATATATATAGAAATATATATATGTGTATATATATATATTTCTATATATTTGTTCTAAACTTAGAAAAATATATGCACACACATAAAACAATCATACGCACACACATGCATACATACATTATATATATATATATATATATATATAT
>NC_069002.1:1726686-1727467 GCF_001194135.2 Octopus bimaculoides | reverse complement strand
ACCACTCGACAGTCGGTGTTGCTTTGTTTACATCCCCGTAACTTAGCGGTTCGGCAAAAACACAGATTAAATCAGTAGAAGACTTAAAAATAAATTATATAAACTCGGATCGATTTGTTAGAGTAAACACTTCAAGGCGGTACTCCAGCTTGGCCGCAGTCTATTGGCTGAAACAAGCAACAGGCAAAAAATATATATATATATATATATATATATATAGAAAAACACTATCCAAGATTTAAGTTCGTGGAGTGCTTGTTTCCCAATGAAGTTCTCCGCTTTCCGAAGAACTTCGCAATGAATTAAGACTCTCAACAGATCTTTCACTTGAATAAAGTTCATAAATTAATCTGCTCAAATAGCATCGAGCTCTCTCTTAAGGGTCTGTGAGTTTTCTTGTTCTCACGCACTGTAAAATACTTCTTTTTATCCATTTCACACACATGCAAATATACACCTGCCACCCATACGCATACGCATTCACACATACACACACACACACACACACACACACATATATGTGTGTATGTATATTTTTCACATGTTTGTGTTGCTGTTAATGTGCGCACGCGTGTGTGTATCTGAGCGCGCGTGTGTGTGTGTGTGTGTGTGAGTTTTATGGAGGTCTACTTATTCATGTTGTGTCTTGATCTGAGGTCGCGTGTCACAAAGCTTCGTACATTTATGGCCAGGCCCAAGACACCTGAGTGACCAGGGTGTAGAAGGACAACCTTTTGTTGAAATTATCGTGTACAAGACATTAAACAACAATGAACATAAT
>NC_069002.1:1725236-1725700 GCF_001194135.2 Octopus bimaculoides | reverse complement strand
TATATATATATATATATATAGATAGATAGATAGATAGATAGATAGATAGATAGATAGATAGATATACGAACACATATGTGTATGCGTACAGTTGATATATGTGTGTCAGTATGCATATACATAAATGCACACATCCATATGTATGCATTAACAGATATAAATATACATTCCAACACACCTGCAGACACACTCATACATACATACATACATACATACATACATACATACATACATACATACATACATACGTACATACATGCATGCATACACTTTCCCTTATACGCTTCCATATATCTACATACATATGCATACAATAGCAACACGCTGTATAAATCCTATGTTATTAAGATGATTATAATCCCAGATCATCCTTTAATAAAACAAATTGCCGCTTTAAAGTTGTTTCTCAATATTTGCAGTTTATCTATTCACACACACACACACACACACACACACACACACAC
>NC_069002.1:1723666-1725171 GCF_001194135.2 Octopus bimaculoides | reverse complement strand
CACACACACACACACACACACACACACACACACACACACACACTCAAACACACACACACGCACACAAATACACAATGAAATAAAGCTTTCTCGTGGTCATCGAAGCAGCATGAAATAGCAGTCAAATCTCTTTGAAACCAAATCCTTTCGCCTTAAAAAAAAAGCAGTGTCTACATTAGCTAAAGTAGTACGAGTTAACCATAAACATGAAGCGTTGGTCCCGGTTGGAACACATTTGATAATAGGTCTGCTCAGCTGCAGATGACCCAGGGCTACACAAACAACAACAGTGTCACACACGCGTGCGTGCACGCACAGACACACACTCAAACACACACACACACACACACACATACACACACGGGATCCCTGCATGGTAACTCGACATGCTAGATATAGCAACCAAGATCAACCTCTGATGACATCTCAGCTTTTTAGACATGGAACTGACTTCCTGTGGTATTGAGCAGAATATTTGCTGTATTTGCCCATCTTTTATTCCAAGACAAAACAACGTAAATGATAACACTTCCAATCAGTTAAGATCAGAAGCCATGAGAGCCACTGCCTGGTACTGCATCAGAAGTGAATTGAACTGAGAACGAACAGGTTTGGAAGAGATACTCTTAGACATCGCGTTTGATGTGATTACAGCTCACTGCTCCACCGACCTGAACTCGTATACTGTATATGTATTCGGTAAGGACGAAAGTCGGCTTTGAACTCAGAGTGAAGGGCGCTGAAACATATGTTTAAGACATTCTCTGAAGACTCTGTCAAGCGACACACACACACACGTGTGTGTGCGTATGTATGTATGTGTACGCGCGTGCATGTGTGCTCATATTGATGTATGTATAATGTTACATGATTGGCCACAGATGTCACAGTGATTATTAACTTTACAACAGGATATCGTCTGCTCTAATTCATTATAGCTTTTGTTGATGTCTTGTACATCTTCAAAGCACAACATGATTATATATGTATATATAAAAAGTAAGAAAAGTAACCGTCTAAGGGATAAAAATACCCGTATTTACTATCGGTATCAGTTACCTGTGCTATCCGTGGGCTTGGGTATCCAGGCACACTATGCTCACAGGGGACAGGTAACAACAGAATAAACAAAAGTTTAAAAGGAATCAAATATAAATACTCAGAAAAATGGAGGAAACTTCAGATCAACAAACAAACAAATTGAACCACATCGATTGATTATTTCTTAATACAAAATATGACATAACATTTCTTACGGCCGTTTCCGCTTCCAATGTTAGTCGGTGCTTACGAAAGAAATTACGAAAATAATATTCGTCATATAGACATAGACATATATGCATATATACTTACACACATAAATTTATATATATATATATATATAAACAATATATGAGTATATGCATATATATGTACATGTATGTATATACGTTCATCCACATGTACATATAGATACATAACTGGGTACATGACGTGGCAAAAGAACAAGGACAAAAATGGTAAAC
>NC_069002.1:1722402-1722885 GCF_001194135.2 Octopus bimaculoides | reverse complement strand
TATATATACATATATATACATATATATTTACATATATATATACACATAGGCTTCATAGACACAAACACATTCACACGTGCAATGTGTGTGTGTGTGTGTGTGTGTGTGTGTGTGTGTGTGTGTATGACCCATGAACACACACAATCCTGCTCACTGGCAGAGGCCCACAAGCTACACATGTCACACATCTCAGCCAGTAAATGTTGACTTACGATATAATGTTGTCACCGAAACCTTTCATTTCTGTGTTTTTCTTTTGCCTTTTTTCCCACGATGATGATATTGAAGATAATCCAAAGATTTAACTTAATCCGTCTTCAATTACATCCTCCCCACCGCCAACGCCCACCCGAAAATACACAAACACCCAACCTCACATACACAGAATCTAACAATCATCCTCATTATGTTTTGTTGTAAATGTTGTTGCTGTTGTTGTTGGTGTTATTATTATTATTATTATTATTATTATTATTATTATTA
>NC_069002.1:1720947-1722098 GCF_001194135.2 Octopus bimaculoides | reverse complement strand
GTGTGTGTGTGTGTGTGTGTGTGTGCATATATATATGTATATGACCATTGGATTGCGCCTAGAAAGTTCTCCTCCGAGGCACAAGTTCAGGGCAAGGTTATTTATGGAAGACCAGCAGTCGCCCATCCATACCATGCCTCCCCTCTCCACACCACTAATGTTATCCAAGGGAAAGGAAAAGGGGCCGATACAGTTTGGCACCAGTGACGTCACAATTCATTTCTACAGCTGAGTGAACTGGAGCAAGGTGAAATGAAGTACCTTGCTCAAGAACACAACACACAGCTCGGTTCCAGAATCGAACTCATTACCTCATGATTGTGAACCCGACGTTCTAATCACTGAGACATGCTCTTTCACAAGTACACACACACACACATTCATATCTGCACATATGCCATGTATTTAAATATATATATGTATATATATTTGTATCTATGTGTGTATATATACACATACACATACATATATATGTTTGTGCGTATGTTTGTGTGTCTATGTCTATTATTTATTTGTTACTTTATGAGGGTTAGGAGGTTCATCTGTTAGTTTCCTTGAGAGTGTGGAGGGGGGTTGGAGGGGAGGGTCCGAGATTCGACTTAGAGTTTAGAGGGATTAGGGTCTGCGTACCCGTAGGGCTGAGGCAACAAGGGTGTAAGGTAGATTTGTAATTATCTATGAATATAATATAATTATGATTTACATATAGTTAATTAATAGATCCCATAGAAAAGCAGTAATGTGAGTGTGTGTGTGTGTGTGTGTGTGTGTGTGTGTGTTAAATGCCTACTGGGCTATTAAAATCTCGTGTATACGGAAGAATTATCTGTTTGTGTGACTGTGTATGGGATTGTGCCATATTCTGTAGCTTTGCAATCCAACTGAATGTGTGTGTGTGTATATATATATACACCCAGTACAAAGTCATTCAATGCACATTGTCATACTCTTGGAATTAAATGCATGCAACTCTCGCGAGCAGAGGAATTTACATGCATATGTTTCTATGCGTAAATATGTATGTATGTATGTATGTATGTATGTATGTATGTATGTATGTATGTATGCATGTATGTATGTATGTATGTAAACATACAAGAAGGTATAACAATAAATTAATATAATGCTATATATATATATATATATATATA
>NC_069002.1:1719355-1720452 GCF_001194135.2 Octopus bimaculoides | reverse complement strand
ATATATATATATATATATATATATATATATACTATGTATGTGTATGTGCATATATAAGTATGTGTGTGTGAGTGCATGGATGTATGTATGTGAATATGCATGCATGCATGTATGCTTGCATGTAAGTACATAAATATATGTTTGTGTGTGTGTGTGCGCACGCAATATGTGTGCGTGTGTGTTTGTAAGGACGTCTATGTAAATCCTGGTATATTTATATACACGTATGTATATATATATGTTTATAGGGAATTAAAATATATGAGATCTCTGAATCCCTTAAGATCTCAGATATTGTTTCTGAATCTTTCTGATTTTTTAAATGTGCTAGCTTCCTGGTAATAAATCGATATTAATTAATATCTGATTGTTTGCCCTATGTTTTAATTTATATATATATATATATATATATATATATATATATATATATAAATGTACGTATATATATATCTACTGTTATCAATGAGGTTTAGACCCAGGATATCACTGCTGCTACAAAACTGAGATCAAACCATTTCCAATAGTGACCACCCTTTTGTATATTTTCTTTTTGGTATCAGATACTACATTTTAACCAATGTTTGCCTGACTTTTCTTTAGATAGGTTTCAGCTATTTCTAGCAAAACCAGTAACCATATAGGTCGCTTAGTATTTTTAATTGTTGCCAAAATTTATTTGTAACAACAAATCTTTATCCATCAACATCCCATTATTTCTTTCATATTAATTCCAGATATCTAGGTCGCTGATGGCTATCTAAGACTATATTGTTTAATGTATCAATTTTTAAATACAGTTTAATGTATCAATTTTTAAACACAGTTCAGTGTGATTTGAGTGAGATTTCATTGCTATTACTTGTAGGCCAAACAACACATTTTAGACAAGGTTTGCAATATCTACGCCCATAAATTATGTAACATCGTTGTTGTCACAATAAGGTTTAACTAAGGGATACCAAGAAAGGATTATACCTTAGAGTACACAGAGTGATGTATATGAGTGAAAGATTATTGCCGAGTGTGTAAGGATGTATGTAAATATATATGTGTATGTATGTATATATATATATATATATATATATATATATATATAT
>NC_069002.1:1714775-1717385 GCF_001194135.2 Octopus bimaculoides | reverse complement strand
GTGGTGGTGGTGGTGGTGGTGGTAGTAGTGGTGGCAGTGGTGATGGTCAAGCACACACCTACACACACGTACATATATATATATGCTTCGAACAACTTACAAAGCAACTGCCATAAGCAACGCCCAAGTTTTCTAGTGGTTTTCACGCTTTAGGAATGGTTACTTTTCGCCCGAGGACCAATCTCGTTCAGCGTAACCGTCGAACTCCCGAACGAATGCAAACATCATGAAAATTCAAGAACTTGCCTTGGAGGACCGTCACCGAACAATTGGCGAACTTGTTGATATGACTGGTGTGTCCTGGAGCTCCTGGCAACGAATTTTGAGCGAGGTCTTGCGAATGAAAAGAGTTGCAACAAAATTTGTGCTTCGCTTGCTCACGGAAGATCAAAAGCAGTCACGAGTGAATGCGTCTCGTGAACTCAAAGAACAGTTGGAAGTTGATCCGGAACATTTTTTTTTTCTTTGTGGGGTCCAAAAAGATATATTTCTAATAAATAGTCTTCATATCAAAATAATAGCTTGCTATAGCAAGCATTTAAAAATATGAAAATAACAAGTAAAAATTTTGTTACAGGAATGTATAAGATAAACACACAAACAGTAATATACTCAGTTTGAGTAATATACTTTTATAGATTGAGAAAGTTTATCGCGCGAAAAGCTGTCATCGATATCGGTGTCATAGATCTTTGAAATTTTCAAAATAATTGAAGGTTTTCAAATTTGCTATATTGATGTACTTTTTCACGTTGAATCCGATTTCTTTCGGAACAAATTTTCTACAAATGTTACCGCCTTTAAAAGTTTGATCATTTTTACCCAATCAGAAAAAAAAAAAAAGATTTGTACGTGATAGGTGTGATAAAAATGAAAGCAAGATATATATACGACAGGCTTCTTTCAGTTTCCGTCTACCAAATCCACTCACAAGGCTTCGGTTGGCCAGAGGCTATAGTAAAAGCATTTACCCAAGGTGCCACGCGGTGGGACTGAACCCAGAACAATGTGGTTGGGAAGCAAGCTTCTTACCACACAGCCACTGCTGCACCTACAGCCATTCCTGCGCCGATATATAAAATAATTATAATTTTATCGATTTAGTTGCTTGTAGCGCTGGTACTTCATTTTACCAATGGTCCTGTACTTCATTCCTATAGATCCAATTGTCCTGATACTTAAATTTCATAAATTAAATTATCGATTTTTATAAATTAAATTATCGATGAAATTGCTCTGGTACTTTAATTTCATCCATTATATTGTCTGGTGCTTTATTTTATCAATTAAATTACCTGGTATTTTATTCTTATCGATTGAATTAACTGACACTTATTTTATCGATTTTATTGTCTGATATTTTTTTTTTAATTCCTACAGGAAGAATAAAAGGCAAAATCTGAGAGTGAAACCTTTATTTTGGCATCTCTTCCATTCCAATCTGTCATTGTTAATCCAGTGTTGAATGAAAGCCACGGCATCACATTGCAGATTTATCTGTGTAGGTTTTAGGGCTTATTTGCCGATGTTGACCAACTGCATGTTGACCAACTGCATGTTGACCAACTGGTGCTCACGTGGTCAGATGAACATTTCAAGCCTCGGGAACCTGTGGCGGAATTTGAACTCAGAATGCAGATATTCAAATCCAATGGAAAATGAAAAATATTAAAGAAACAAAAAAGAAAGAAAGAAAACAGACACCTGACGCTCATGTAATTCCTCCAATCCGCAGACCAGAGCTGGTATAATGTATCGACATGAAAAAAGAAATTGACGTCGGTGAGAATCGAACTCTCTCTCGCTTTTATATTCACGTGCCAATGATGTCGCCTGACATGGGTTAAACACATCAGGTTGCGACGTCCAAGATATATTGGGTCTAAGAAAAAGAAAAAAAACAAAGAAAGAAAAATGATCGCGATCTTTAAACATCGATCTATCGATAAAGCTTGGATAATCTTGTGACGAGACAAGAACTTTGTTACGCGGAAACACACACATACGCACACAAACCAATAAACGAACACTGCCGCACGTTACTATAGACGAACACACATACACACACACATGGCCAGATGACCGCACGCATACATAGACGCATACACAAACACTGATACATGCTCATACATATGTATATACACTGACAAGCTGGTTATTACGCAGACACAGAGAGAGAGAGGGGGAGTTAAACATATTTTACATGACAATAATTACAGCCAAAGAAGAAGAGTAGGCGTGGAAAATAGCCGTTCTAGCACCACCTACGTTTATATTAGCCAATCATTTTTGCTCGCTACACTGAGGTGGGAGGAGTTAGTTGGCGGTAAGAGTGAAGTGTTGAAGTCGAGATTGTTAAAGCGATAATTGCCTTATTGTTATTATACATATGTTTGTGTGGGAGTTCTAAGTTTCGCTGCTATTGGCTTATTGACTGAATCAGAGTATTAAGTGTTTTTATCAGCAAATGCTTCTTTTTTTCTTCTTCTTATATTTTGTATTAGAGTTTCGTTCTTTAATGACCCAGCAATAAGACTCTGCTCTTGTGTAGAATAAGAATAAAACAATATACACACACACACTTATATATATATATATATATATATATAT
>NC_069002.1:1713537-1714086 GCF_001194135.2 Octopus bimaculoides | reverse complement strand
TGTGTGTGTGTGTGTGTGTGTGTGTGTGTGTGTGTGTGTGTGTGTGTGTGTGTGTGTGTGTAATATATATATAAACGTACCTGAGACGCTTCATTGCAGCAGATTCTCCAAGGCTATCGTGGGAAAAGCTTGCCCCTAGGTGCAGCGAAGTAGGATTGAACTCAACACATTGCGGTTTCAAATCGAGCTTCTTAACAAACCCAAACTTGGGCCTATTGCATACCTATTGACTTATGACCAGAAAATAGTTGTTTGTGACTATATTAGATTATATGAGCGAGTGTTTGCATGTGAGTGTGTGTGTGTGTGTGTGTGTGTGTGTGTGTGTGCGTGTGTGTGTTTATATGTGTGTGTGCTTGTTTGTTTGTGCGTCTATTTATCTAACCTATTTATTTGTCTCTACTTTGTAACACAAATCTAACGATCTACCGAACAATCTCCCACCTTCTCCCTTTCTCTCCCTCTCTCTCTCTCTCTCTCTCTCTCCTTCTCTCGCCATAGCTGCGTACATGTGTGTGTGTGTGTGTGTGTGTGTGTGTGTGTGTGTGT
>NC_069002.1:1711701-1713093 GCF_001194135.2 Octopus bimaculoides | reverse complement strand
TACATATACATATATATACATATATATATGTGTGTGTGTGTGTGTGTACATAGACTCACGCCCCTTCGTTCTTAACATCTCTCAAATTAATTGAACAGTACAAGAGCCGGTCTGTAATCAAGCGAGGTCTCCATTGTAAATGATTCTAACTAACAATAAAGTCATCCAACTGCTGGACTTTGAAGAAGCCAAGAAAAGCTTGTCTGTTCCAACCGAGCACTGAATAAGGCTTGTGATGGTGTCGAAGCGCACTCACTCACACACACACACACACACACACACACACACACACATATATGTATGCACATATATATATATGTATATATATATATGTGTGTATATATATATCCACATGTATATGTATGAATATATATAGCTATATATGTAGATATATATATGTATGTATCCATATCTATCTATTCATCAATCTATCTATCTCTATATGTGTGTGCGCGCGCGCGTAAGCAGTCGCGCGAAGCAATAATGGGACATGGTTACAGTTAAGTTTAAATATGTTTGAGACCTATTTCAACTTTTAACTGCTATTTTACTGCAGTTTGACATCTACAGAAATTCTTGCTTTTAGTAAAAATACGTTGGAACACCATAGTCGACTTAGAACGCTGTCTGTGGACTGGTAGATGCATTTCTAGCTTGTTAACCGTCTTCAGTAGTAGATACCGAGGGAGGCGACTCTGAGCCGATTGCAAAGATTTAGCTTCGTAAAAAACATCAGCAAATATATTTTACTAATTTGGGCTGGTAGTTTTGAATATGTATACGTACAATATTTGTGAAATTTCGTAAAGCATATATTGTAAAAAATTACATAATGTAGAAAGAGTGAATCATTGACTACAATTTATTGTACATACTAAAGGTAATAGAACCTGTAAATATTTTAGGAGGGACAAATATGCTTTGTGGATTGTCTCACGCAAATGTGACCAGCAATGTCAAGGGACTTTCAAATTTCATGGTCATATTCTTCGCATATGTGCGTTGCACTTCCGGATTTTCATTCTACTGCTGTCCTGTATTTTTGGCGCGATTCTACCAACTTCCTTCCACTTCAGTCCCACTGCATGTGGGAAATGCTCGGCGGTATTTCGTCTGCCGTTACGTTCTGAGTTCAAATTCTGCCGAGGTCGACTTTGCCTTTCATCCTTTCGGGGTCGATTAAATAAGTACCAGTTATGCAGTGGAGTCGATGTAAAAAAAAAGTACCAGTTATGCAGTGGGGTCTATGCACACATAGACACGCACATATGTATATCCATGTGTGTGTGTGTGTGTGTGTGAACGAATCAGGATAAACTTCGGTATGGCAGACACACGTGAGTTAAGAACTACAAGTGGAAATAAAAGGATACTTTTAAATGTATAGAAAAA
>NC_069002.1:1705541-1710381 GCF_001194135.2 Octopus bimaculoides | reverse complement strand
ACGATGACAATGGTGGTGGTGGTGGTGGTGGTGGTGGTGGTGGTGGTGGTGGTAGGGATTGTTACGATGTACAGGAAGGAGGTAATGATGTTGTCGAGCCTAATGAGCATAATGATTACATCCAGTGATAATTAACATCGTTAAGAAGGAAGAAAAATAAAGCACAACAACAACAACAACAGCAACAGCAACAACAACAATGGTGACGACGAAGACAAATCAGGATTGTTCTTCCTTCTACAAAGCATCAACGAAAATCAAAATCTAAAATATTTATAGCAATCCGTATGATACTACTACTACTACTACTACTACTACTGCTACTGCTACTGCTGCTGCTGCTGCCGCTGCTATTGTTGAATTACTGGTACAATCTATCTGGTGATAGCTCCCGTCTAGCCAATTTTATTCCCATGGAATGGATCCATCTGAGATGCTACGCATTGCGATCGAACTCGGTTCTTCGTGATTGAGAACTTCTTAACCATTCGGCTACACTGCGCTTATGAGTGTGTGTGTGTGTGTGTGTGTGTGTTTGTCAAACACACACAAAGGTTAAGTCGACCTCTACGGAATTTGAACTCAGAACGTAAAGACAGACGAAATACCGCTAAGCATTTCGCCCGGTCTGCTAACGATTCTGCCAGCTCGCCGCCTTAATAAGCATTGTAACAATGCTTTCTAACGTTAGTCCGCAATTACGATGGTTGAGAGCACCTAATTAGATCTGAACTAATAGATTAATCGCCCTGAAGGCGGCGAGTTAGCACAATCGTTAACAAAATCGGACAGAATGCTTAGCGGCGTTTCATTGGTCTTTACGTTCTGAGTTCAAATTCCACCGAGGTTGACTTTGTCTTGCATGCTTTCAGGGTCGAGAAAATAAGCACCATTTAAACACTGGGGTCGATGTAATCAACTGATCCCCTCCCTTCAAATTGCTGGCCTTGTGCCAAAATTTGAAACCAAAATATTAATAGCACTTCAACGCCGGCACTTGATCTACTAGAAGTAGCAACAAAATCACTCCAAAATCTCCCCCTACGCTCATAAAAAAGGAAGGACACAGGATAAAGTCTCAAGGCCTTATTATCTCAGGTTTACAAGATGGGTGAGGATGGCGTTAACAAGTTTGAGTTTGAATCTTGGCTTTGCTTTTCGTTTTCATTAACTGTCGCAAGTCACCGTGTGAGGTTGTGGCTAGCATGCCTTCCGGCATAGGTGAGGACGGGAGGATTGCATTAGAGCGACGTGAAGTGGGGCACTTCCCGATAATGATGCTAATTAGACAAAGATCGATATGGATTAACGTGTTCTATTAATAAAGAAGGCGCCACCGTCAATGTGTTACTGACACGACATTTCCACACTAGCGGTAAATACCTCATTTGTCTTTTTATTCAATCCTCTCTGCTCCCCCCCCCGATCCTCTTCCATCCTACCCACCCCCCAGCTACACAGAATCAGCGCCGCATGCACTGCACGCACTGATGCACACAAATATACACGCATACACAAGCACACAATCACAACCACGACAGAAAGATACGACTACAACACACGGACACACACGGACACACACCTGCACATACACGGACACGTTTTTTCTCGTGCTGGTTTCCAACAAACTGTGACGGTTAAACATGGCTGTTAACAAGCTACAACAATAGGAAGCAACAGCAACAACAACAACAGCAACAGCAGCAGCAGCTGCAAAAGTAGCAACGGCAGGAAAACAAAAAGTAGAAAAAAACAGAAGCAACAAGTCAACGAGAGGGACCACGGTTTGGTGGATCAATCTGCTAGAAATAGCAACTAAATCTCTCTCAAATCGCACTCAACAGGCTTAAGAAAAGAAAGATTGAGTGGTATCTAAGAAGACGGAATGGTTATCGCTGAAATCGTCTGGCTCAGAGTAGGTTTAGAGTTAAACATAAAAGAAACATAAACGAGGCGTGGTTGTGTGGTAAGAAGCTTGCTTGACAACCATATGGTTCCGGGTTCAGTCCCACTGCTTGGCATCTTGCGCTGCTGTCTTCTCCTATAGTCAAAAACCGACCAAAGCCTTGTGAAAGGATTTGGTAGATGGAAACTGAAAGAAGCCCGTTAGCGCGCTGGACGAAATGTTTTGCGGTATTTCGCCCGTTGGTACGTTCTAAGTTGAAACTCCGCTGAGGTCGACTTTACCTTTCATCCTTTCGGGATCGATAAAATAAGTACCAGTCGAATGGTGGGGGTCGATGTAATCGACTCATCCCCTCCCCACCATAAAATTGCTGCCTTTGTGGCAAAATTTGAAACTATTATTATTATTATTATTATTATTATCATTTACTAAGACGGTGAGCTGGGAGAATCGTTAGCACTCAGGAAGAAATGCTTAACGGTATTTTGTTTGCCGCTAGCTTCTGAGTTCAAATTCTGCGAAGGTCGACTTTGTTTTTTCGTCCTTTCGGGGGTCGATATATTAAGTACCAGTGAAACACTGGCGTCGATGTAATCGACTATCCCCCTCCCCACAAATTTCAGGCCTTGTACCTATAGTCGAAAGGAATATTATTATTGCTATTATTATTATTATTATTATTATTATTATTATTGCTATTATTATTATTATTATCCCGGGACGTGACAATTGACAGCTGAGAGTGTTTTCTGAACGGGTGAGAGTAAAGGTTTGGCTGGTGGGTTTTCCATTTCTTTTTTTTTTTTGTTCTTCTTTGTTTTCTTTCGTTCTCTCTCTTTCTTTCTTCTTGTTTTTTGGTGGGGTATTTTTTGGCCTGTCGTGTTAGTGAAAGCGGGTGGTTGGCTTGTCGTTCGGTCAGGTTGGATTTACCTGTGTTTACAGCAGTTTACACGGGTGGGAAATGGCTTAACCAGTTTTAATGCGTAAAGGAATTTCGTTGACTTTATTCAAATGTAGAGCTCACAAGCCACGGCCAAAAGCCATCCCTCCTCTTTCTATATATATATGTGTGTGTGTGTGAGCGTATGTGTATATGTATGTGATTGTGTGTCTGTATGCCTCTATGTGTGAGCATGAGTGCGTGCGAGTGTGTGTGTGGTGTGTATGAGCGTGCGCAATAGAGAGAGAGAGGTGGGTAGGAGAAATAAAGTGTGTGTATGGTTGTGCGTGGGAAGAACACGCATATATAAGAATATGTATATCAGTGTTGGTATGTATGTTCTTTGTTGTATGCATTCATATGCGTGCATGTGCGTTTACAGACACACACACAGACACAAACATATGCACACACACCTCCCTTACCTATATACATATACATAAGAATACGCATATGCATGTATATATATATATATTTATACACATATATATATATGCATACATACATACATACATACATACATACATATATATATATATATATATATATATACATACATATATATACATGTTTTCTATTCAAAAGGTTTTTCACCCAATATTTATACGCTATGATTTGTAGCTTTATTTGCTTCGAGATTCTCCGTTCCTAAAGATATACATGAGATTATCTATTTTGTCAAGGACTGACGAAGTGTGTACTCGATATTTCTTGTAAAGTACAATATCAATTTAGACTGAATTTCATTGTCATGCATCCCTGCGATCATCAGATAACTGAAAACCATAGCGGCCTGAAATACCAGTCGTGAGTCAGAAAGTTTTCAGTTTCAACACACACACACGTATACACACGTATACACACGTATACACATACTCGCACATTACATTAGTCCTTGCTGCCTGGTGGGCCTCAGCCCATGCTATGGTATGTATTGTCTGTTGTTGCATGTACGTATATAAGAAAACAGATCTGCTTTGTGTCCAAAAAAAACAAAAAAAAACGAGAAATAAACTAACACTGAAGAGGTGGACTCAAGTCGAAACTCTGCGTCTAGGTTTCTCCTGGCACCACTTGCAGATCGGTTCGTCTGGTTTTCGCAAGTAAATTCTGTTGAAGGAAATATTTCCCCGAAACTAAGCCCCGCAGTCAATGTTTTTCAGGTTCTGGTGTGCCGAAGTATGTTAAACATTAATTTATACATTATTAAATATATGCGTGTGTGTGGACATACGCACATATATATATATATATATATGTGCATATATGTGTGCGTATGCATGTACATGTATATACATACATATACAGAAATATATGCGTGTGTGTGTGTATATATATATATATATGTGTGTGTGTGTGTGTACGTATGTACGTGTGTATGTATGTACATGTATGTATGTGTATATGTGTATGTATTTTTTGTATATAAGTTTATATCCATGTATGTGTGTGTGTGCGTGTGTGCTTATATATGTGTGCGTGTGCGTTTATATATGTATGCGTGTTTGCGTGCCTGTCTGTGTGTGCGCGTATGTTTATAAATGTGTGCGTGTGTGTGCGTGTGTGTGTGGTATATACACTAACCAACCTAAATGTAATCATTTTTTCACCCGTTTCTTTATACTGATTTTTATTGTTTTTTATTTTATTTTGTTCCTTTTTATTTTATTTTATTCTTTATTTTTTAGGTTTTATTTACATATTTTTTTGTTATTTATTATTTCCTTATTTTTTACTTTAGATTTATTTTTCTTGTTCACATTTTAGATATTTATTCATTTATTTTTGTTTGTTTATTTTTTGTTCTTTCTGCCGAAAACCCGGTTTTGCAATCCATTGTGCCCGTTGCCGATCATCTGTTTAGATTTCGTGATCAGGGCTAAAGAGACACTCACGTTGTGGTAAGGCTGCGAGGTTGAGGGGGGAGGGGTGCTAACTGTGGCTTAGAGGGACATGAGAGTGGTTGTGGTGGTGGTGGTGGTTGTGGTGGTGGT
>NC_069002.1:1701504-1705174 GCF_001194135.2 Octopus bimaculoides | reverse complement strand
GAGAGAGAGGGGGAGAGAGAGAGAGAAGGAAAGAATTAAGAAATTGAGAAAGAAAGAAAGAAAGGGACGAACGAAGGAACGAAGTCTGTGAAATTGAACGAACCAAAGTTTCATTAATCATGAAATTCTGGAAAGACTATGGGTCTGGATCGGACAAACTCCAAGAAGACTGCGAAGCGGCATTGCAAGACAAGTGTTAGAATGGCAACCTGAAGGAGAAAGGGAAGCTGGACGACCTCAGAAGACCCGGAAAGTATGCGTGGAAGATGAAGCGAAAGCAAGCGGTCTCTCTTGGTCTGAAGTCAAGGAGCTGAGCCAAGGTTGCGTCCACTGGCATGAAGTGGTCACAGCCCTGTGCTCCTTACGGGAGCTAAATGACAAGGATATGACTTCTTTGAGATTTAGCTGCTATTTCTAGAGACCACATAAGACGGTCTCTCGATGGCTCACTGATTGTTCATTGATAATGACGGTGGTGGTGGTGGTGGTGGTAGTGGTGGTTGTGATGGTGGTACTTACAATATCCCTTCATTGCAAACCTTCACTATATTCTCAAATCTGCACCATTGGTCATTGGGTAAGTTTAGCATGTGTGTGTGTGTGTGGCCACCACTTGACAACTAGCATTGGTGTATTTATGTCTTGGTAACCTGGCGGTTCGGCAAAGAGACTGATAGAATAAGTACAAGACTTAACAATAAGCATTGTGGTCGATTCGTTCAGCTAAAATTCTTCAAGGCGGTGCCCCGGTGTGGCTGCAATCTAATGACTGAAACAGGTAAATGACAAAAGATATTTAATGTTTGTATGTATGTATGTATGTATGTATGTATGTGTGTGTGTGTGTATATATATATATATATATATATATATATATATATATATATAGAGAGAGAGAGAGAGAGAGAGAGAGAGAGATCCATATATGTGTGTAAGTATATATGTGTATATATGTATATATATGTGGGTGTGTTTGTATGCATGTACGTGTATGCAAACACACACACATATACACACACGTACACACACATACATATACATACCTCAGTATATATGGAACAATACCTTTTGTATTTATGATAATTTTTCTTGTGACAGGGGATTGATTTTGACGGCCCCCAAAAAGCATTTAATACAATTTACTACTGAGCCTCCGTTTCATTATTATTATTATTATTATTATTATTATTATTATTATTATTATTATTATTATTATTATTATTATTATTATTATTATTATTTTCTTACGACATTCAAACTGACGACTTCCACAGTATTTCTACGAGAATGTTTACACAGTTTCAAGTGTCAGTAAACTGTAGTTACAAATGGATCTTATGATCTGAATCGTGAATATGTTCCATTGTCAAACAGGTTCCATATTATTAAATATCGATAGACTCACACCTGGCGCAACAGACCGCTTCCTTTATCCTATATTATATATCAATCAAACTATAATTGATCAGTTTACTTCATGTTTGATTCTGTATTATTCTTAGCGATGATGATGGGAAAGGTGGAGTGGGGTGGGACTTGATACATTTTTTTCTTCCTTTTATCCTTGTACAAGTTTTAGTTACTTGACGGCGGCCATGCTGGGGCACCGCCTTGAAGTGTTTAGTCGAACGAATCGACACTCAGTACTTTTTATAAACTGGGTAATTAGAACTTTATCGGGGTTTTTTTGCCGAACCGCAAGGTTACGGGGGACATAAAAAAAACCAACAGCGTTTGTCGAGCGATAGTGAAGGCGGGACAAACACAGACACAAAGACACAAACATAAACATGCGCATACATACATACATACACTCGCATACACACACACACACACACACACACACCCTCACACACCCACACACACACACACATATATATATAGAGAGAGAGCGAGAGAGAGAAAGAGAGGGAGAGAGGGAGAGAGAGAGAGAGAGAGAAAGAGAGATAGAGACAGACAGACAGACAGACAGACAGACGTTATATATATATATTATAGTCATGCGTGTGTGTGTGTGTTTGTTTATAGTTTTTGAAACTCAAAAGTTAAATCAAAAGAAAAGATGGTAGAAAAAAAGTTAAAAGAAGTTAAAAGTAAACATAAAAATAAAACGTAACAAAATAAAAAGTATATGTCTGTCCGATTGTCTGACCTTCTGTTCGTTTCGTTTGCTATGTCAGCAAGCCGGGCAAAATGCTTAACAGCATTTCGTCCGTCTTTATGTTCTGAGTTCAAATTCCGCCGAGGTCAACTTTCGGGGTCGAGGGAATAAGCATCAGCTGAGAAGTGAGTTCAATGTAATCAACCGTTCCCTTCCCATAAAATTTCTGTGCCTACAATAGAAAGGGTTATTAATACTAAATGGGCGCGTGTACGGCTGTGAGGTTAAGTTGACCTCGGCGAGGAAAAAAGCCGCTTCAAACACTACAATATATATCTGGAACATATTAACGAATCTGCTATTGGTGTGAAATTAAGAGACAGGGAACAATCGATTATATCGGTCGTAGTTCGTTTTTGACAGGTAAAAAGCAAAGATAAAAATGGAGTGATTTGAACTTAAGACTTAAGGTATTGGAAATATTAATGTAATGCTTTTTGGACGACGCTCTAACTATGCAACTATACATCAATATTAACTTCAAATTTTGGCACAAAGCCAGCAATTCCGGGAGGGATGAGTAAGTCGGTTACATCGACCTCAGTATTCAACGGGTACTTAATCTATTGATCCAGAAATGAACAAAAAGGCAAAGTTGACTTCGGTGGAATTTGAACTGAGAACGTCATGCATTGCTTAGAAATTTCTCTGGCGTGCCATCGATTCTGCCAGCTTGTACGCCTTCATCAGTATTGGTTTTAGCTGTTGGCACAAGGCCAATAAGTTCGAGAGAGGGCTAAGTCCATTACATCGACCCCCAATACTCGCCTGGGACTTATTTTATCGAGCACGAAAGAATAAAGGGCAAACTCGACCTCGTCGGAATTTGAACTCGAATCGTAAAGACCGACAAAATGAAGTTAGACGTTTGTTTTTGTCCTGCAGTCTTACGATTCTGTCAATGTTACTTTTACGGGGGATAAAAATCAACGCGAACGTATGTGTAGAAGAACGGGCTAAAGAAAAAAAGAAAAACAATAAATAAAATAAACAGGTAATAGAAAAGAAAAAAAGAAGACACCAACCTAGTTAGCTTTTTGATGCTTTTCCTTGCATTAAATATGTTAACACTAACTTAACTATTATCGAAAAAATACCAGCCTTATATACATATATGCGTATATACATACATACGTATGTATCTATATATATATATAGTATTTATATATATATATATAGTGATATAAAACGTGTATAATGAAATGATGAGGTGAGGTGTTGAATCGGGGTAAATTGGTAAACATACCCGATCCACAGGTTTCTTTTTCAGATTTAGTCGCATTCAGACTTTCACACTTCTAAACAAACGTTCGCTCCTCACTTTCATTGTCTGAATGAAATCTTTGCACGCCCAAACAACAAGACGATAAGGGTTCTTTTTTTGTTGTAGTTGATGTTGTAGTTTGTTTTTGTTTTGTGTTTTTTTTTTGTTTTTGTTTTCGGAATTGTATTTTCTTCTTTTTTTTTGTTGTTGTTCTTGCTTTAAAAGAAAAGATTAAAAAAAAGGAA
>NC_069002.1:1700212-1701204 GCF_001194135.2 Octopus bimaculoides | reverse complement strand
ATATATATATATATATATATATATATATATATATATATATATATATACGCGCGCGAACACACATTTACATACGCGTATGCATGCAGACATCCATACGTAGGTATGTATGTGTATGCGTATGTATGTGATTGTCCTCGAGTAAATGTGTGCTTGCGCGTTTGTGTATCTATCTATCTATCTATTTATCTATATCTATCTATCTATCTATCTATCTATCTATCTATCTATCTATCTATCAATCTATCTATCTATCTATCTATCTATCTATCTATCTATCTATCTATCTATCTATCTATCCATTTATCTGCCTGTGTAGCTCACTATATACACATCTGTTAGTGTGTATCTGTATGTATATTTCTATGCTTTCACACATCTTCATGCATATATAATTATAAATTTTTTTAGATGTACGCTCTCTGTAAATATATGTACTTATGGCTCCTAAGTGTGCGTGTGTATTCATATGACTTTAAAAACAACTTATGCAAGCGCATATATATATAGATACACACACACACACCTTTATATGTGATGTATCACTATACGGTAATCTCTTTAAACAGAACAGCAGACACAAGAAGACTTAACTCAGAAGCCATTCCTTGTTAGTCCCGTGATGGGCGTTACTCCTCTCCACATATATCTACACATACAAGGAGACGCATAAATACAAGCACACAAACATACGCATAGACACACATGCATATGTGTGTGTGTGCATGTGTGTGCATGTGTGTGAGTGTGTTGAGTTAATGTGTGCGTGCTGAAAGGTAGGTAAATGTTTGTGGTTTTCACTTCTAGTGACGAGGTTTTAACAGGTAACAGTTAACAGTTAATAAGTTGACTGCTTACAGCGCTCTACTACTGTTATTACAACAGTGTCAACACACAGACACACACACACACACACATGTGCATTCACACGCACATATTTACGCAGCTATACGTAGGTATATATACATGCATATATATATATATATATATATATA
>NC_069002.1:1696534-1698873 GCF_001194135.2 Octopus bimaculoides | reverse complement strand
GTGCGTGTGTGTGTGTGTGTGTGTGTGTGTTTGTCATCCCACCACTGCTTGACGACTGATGTTGGTGTGTTTACGTCCCCGTAACTTAACGGTTCGGCGAAAGAGACCGATAAAATAAGTACTAGGTTTTAAAAAAGAATAAGTTTTGGAGTCAAGTTGTTCGACTAAAGGCGGTGCTACAGCATGGCCGCAGTGAAATGACTGAAACAAATAAAAAGAATAAAAAGAATATGTATACATATATTCCTCTCACAGTATTCATTGTGTCATGTCGTGATCTTTACTCACTCCGACCCCCACCAGTAATATCCTCACCCTCACCGCCACCAGTATCCTCCATCACTACCCCTACAACCACCACCACCACCACCATCTTTCTGCTCCTCTCTAATTAATATCTACGTCACCTCTCTTTGTCATCGTTTCACGCCGTCTACGCCGATTTATTTAAGTCTGCCCCACAAAGGCACTGCCTCGCCCCTTACATCTATTTCTCCTAACGCTTCACTTGTTCCCTCTTTGCATCCCCAGTTGTTTTTGTTGTTGTCGTTATTGTTGCTGTTCTGTATGTGTGGATGTGTGTATATAATGTGTGTTTCTGCGTATGCTTTGCTTTCTTGTTTGTCAACGATGCTTTAAGCATCAGCTTGAAGTAAAAGTCGTCGCTATTGGAACCCAGCAACTGGCCCCTTTCCCCACCCTACTTTACAGATACGGACGGGCACATGCCTTTACATACATACATACAATGTACAACAAACATATACCCACGCACACAGTTTTATGCACACATATACGCAATACAGGCACAACTTACCGCTCCCGCCATCTTTAGCAACTATCTCTGCATTGTTATTGTCGTTTAGGATCCATCATAGGTCTGCTCTGATCAAGCATGATCAAGTTATGATCAAAGTTATTCCAGATGTGACCATCCCATCTAGTTCGTGTATGAACATCTAGTCAACCTTGGCGGAATTTGAACTCAGAACGTAAAAACAGACGAAATACCGCTAAGCATTTTGCCCGGCGTGCTAACATTTCTTATTTCTTTATTGCCCACAAGGGGCTAAACATAGAGGGGACAAGCAAGGACAGACAAAAAGATTAAGTCGATTACATCGACCCCAGTGCGTAACTGGTACTAAAATTATCAACCCCGAAAGGATGAACGGCAAAGGAATTTGAACTCAGAACGTAACGGTAGATGAAATACCGATTTCGACCGGCGTGCTAACGGTTCTGCCAGCTCCTCGCCGCCATAATACACAACATATTCTGACAATTTAATGTTGTATAGTGTTCCGGTATTTTCTCAAGGAATGTATCATAGGCGCAGGCGTGGCTGTGTGGTAAGAAACTTGTTTCCCAACCACATGGTTCTGGGTTCAGTCCCACTGTGTTATTCCTTGGGCAAACGTTTTCTACAGCCTCGAGTCGACCAAAGTCTTGTGAGTGGATTTGATAGACGGAAACTGAAAGAAACCTGTCGTATACATGTATTTATAACCATTTATGTGCATTGTGTTTATGTATGTGTTTGTTCCACACTACCGTTTGACAACTGGTGTTGGTTTGTCCCCGTAAGTCTCCGTAACTTAGCGCTTCGGCAAAAAGATTCCAACAGAGTGAGTAGTACGCTTATAAATAAGTACTGAGGTCGATTTGTTCGACTAAACTCTTCAAGGCGGTGCCCCAGCATGGCCGCAGTCCAATGACTGAAACAAGTAAAAGAATAAAAGAATATATATATATATGAATGAAATCCTACATGCATAGATAGATAGATAGATAGATAGATAGATAGATAGATAGATAGCAAAACTCGTAGGAATAAAAAAAAGAGAGATTGAAATAACAAAACAAGAAAGAAAGAAAGAAAAAAAAGAAAGAAAGAAAAAAAAGAAAGAAAGAAGGGAGAATGGAAAAAAGGAAAGAAAGCATGGAAGGATAAAAGGCGAATAATAAATCTAAAAAACGGAAAACTTGGGAAGAAAAGAAAATCTGAGATGGAACAGAGTGTGTAAAAGAACGAGTAGTATGTCTGCTGTTAAGAACCTCCCTACAACTTAATTCGTATTATGTTATCTGTTTTGTACGCCTCTCTTGCTTCAGTAGCATTTTCCCGCCTTTCAATTCGGTCGTCTGCTTTTTGATTGCGGACATTATAAATTGTAACGCCCTGCTTCAAACTCTTCTTTCTATTTTTTCCTACTGAAGACAACGACAAACGGCTGATAGAACTCAAGATATATTTCTTCTTCGCTTCTTTCTATATATTTTATTTCCTTTGTTATTCATGTTTCGTTCGTTCACTCGTTGTCATTCTTGGCTTCTTC
>NC_069002.1:1694812-1696008 GCF_001194135.2 Octopus bimaculoides | reverse complement strand
TCTCTCTCTCTCTCTCTCTCTCTCTCTCTCTCTCTCTCTCTTTTCTTCCCAAACCAACATCGCCAATATTTCTATTGTTGTTGCCGTTGTTCTCTTCTTCTACATCATCTCCTCCTACTCCACTTCCGAGGCTATGATAGCACACAGTGGGACTGAACCCGAATGCAGACCTACAAATGTGAGTAAAAGGGTACATTGCATATCCGAGCTTCTACCCGTTTCCGTTACGCTTCTTATTTACATTGTCGTACCTCTCAAAGTACAGCGTCGTGGATCGATCCTGGTACAACTGGCTGCAAAGGCAAACTGCCCAGTCACCCAACCTTGCTATTTCTAGCAGGCCAGTTGATCTTAGTTGGACCGACTCACATCAAGATGAATGTTTTCTTAAGCTGTCATTTAAGGGTATTTTATTTAAGAATCACTTAATGACTTGGTACTCACCCTTGGCTGACAGACGTGTACCCACTTCAAATATACGGGTAGCTAGTTCAATTGACTTAAGACCCCCAAAAAACCCTAAAACCACACGAGACAAAGTAGGTAGCTTTCTGTACCTGATCCGCTTTCTCCAAATCAATCATGCATGTTGACATTTGACCTACCTGACATTCTTTTTTAGGGTGCTAACTACTAAACAGGGAGATTTCATTTTGGGTTGCTTTTTTCTTTTTTTATTTTTGTAGTTTTTGCTTTGAGTGAATTAGGAATTTAAGTGAATTTGTGCGTGTGTGTGTGTGTGTGTGTATGTGCGTGTGTATACATGTTTGTGTGCACGCATAGATGTATATTTGTGTGTGCGAATAGATAGATGGTTTTTTGTATGTTTGTGTATATTCACATACGTAGGTCTTCATTCCGGGTTCATTCCCACTGCGTGGCACCTTGGGCTGTTGTCTCCTAATATAACCTCGGACCGACCAAAGTTTTGTGAGTGGATTTGGCAGACGGAAACTAAAAGAAGCCCGTCATATTTGTGTGTGTGTGTGTGTGTACTCTAAAATATTTATTGTAAAGTACATCTTTTGTCTTTTATCTTTTTGTTGTTTCCTTCATTTGACTGTAGTCATGCTGGAGTACCGTTGAAGAACGTTAGTCGAATGAACCACACTAAATATTGTTTTTTTTTTAAAGCCTGGTACTTATTATATCGGTCTCTCTTTGCCGAACCGCTGGTTACAGATATATAGATCGGA
>NC_069002.1:1693991-1694355 GCF_001194135.2 Octopus bimaculoides | reverse complement strand
CGTCACTTCCCACCCCCATTCTCCCTATCCCCCTCTAATGCACCCCCCTCTGTTAGACAATACAAGTATATACAAACGACGTGTCAAATCCCTCCTTGATGGCGAGTAACGGACATTACTTGATGTACTGGTCAACCTGATCCTATGAACGTTATTACTGTGCTGGAGATGGTAGTGGTAGCGGTGGTGGTCGTGGTGGTAGCGCTGGTGGTGGCGGTGGCGGTGATGGTGGTGGTAGTGGTCATCGTTAACTTTCAGGTCAACTCTAATCAATGTGAATTCGCGTTCCGTTTATGACCATCGCGTATTATGTGATGACGATCACCAATATTTTTTTTTTCTAATTCTAATTACATGATAGTAA
>NC_069002.1:1691849-1693732 GCF_001194135.2 Octopus bimaculoides | reverse complement strand
GGGATGTTTTTCTTTTTTTTTTTTCACTGTTGCTGTTGACCGCAATGACTTTCCTACCTTCAATAGAAATCACATTATTCCACCTGGTTGAACAGTTAATTATCGGTCATTTAATGACCGTTGGTCAGTATAAATAAAGCTGACCACAGAATCGTGCGCCCGCTGTGCCTTCTCCGGCTGGACAACGCAGATCCCTGTTTCACATTCTACTTCCCCGCTTCCTCCCAATCTCGTCCTAAGTGCAGAGATATGTAGGGAGATATGTGTAGGGAGCTGTGTATGTATGTATCCTTTTATTTATTTCAGTCATGTGACTGCGGCCATGCTGGAGCACCGCCTTTAGTCGAACAAATCGACCCTAGCACTTATTCTATCGATCTTTCTCCCGAACCGCTAAGGTGCCACGCAGTGGGACTGAACTCGGCATTATGTGGTTGGGACGCAAGCCTCTTGCCACACAATCACTATGTATATATGCATGCATATGTGTGTGTACAAAGAAAGAGAGAGGGAGGGAGAGAAAGAGATGTACACACCTGTACTCGTTGCATACAGGTATGCATTTACCTGGGTATTTCTGATTCCGGGCACATTTGTATAAATGGGGTTTCCGTCACGATTTTTAAAAAGCACAATTTTACATGAGGGTAAATATGGCATTTGAAACACACACACACAAACATACACACACACAGACACACAGACACACACACACACACACACACACCCACACACATACGCGCGCGCGCATGTATATATGATGTATGTATATGCTGTCAACACAACACCTCAGTCAAGGTGCGTGTATATTTGGAGCTTGCACAAGGCATGTAAGAAGATGAGTTCAAATGAACAGAGAGAGGACAAGATAATGTAGTAGCTGTGGTGGTAGTGGTGGTGTAGTGCTGTGTCCATAGCGGTGATGTGTGGACAGCAAAACCATTTTGATGGATGATGATGGGTCGGGTATGTGTGTGTGTGTGTATGCATATATTGGATGGTCGGTGTATAAGGGGTACATGGATGGTTGGAGGAAGAGGAAGCAGATTGTTCGGAGAGTGGATAATACCAGTAACCAGTCGTGAGAGAGTGGGTGGCAGTGAAGATGCTGGTGGTGGTGATGGGGGTGGTGGTGGTGATGGGGGTGGCAATGGGTTTTCGTCTCAACTATTCAACATTTTCATGTCGGTCAACAAACGATCTTTTAATTGGAACTGTTCCACCCCACCAGACCTCCCACCCTTTTTTCCTCCCTCCCTTCCCCCCTCCTTCTTCTCCCACACACACATCCGAGTCATCACATACAGTGACAAATACACAAACACACACTCACTGACGAATGCATATGCTTACACACACACACACGTACGTACACAGTCGATTAAATACACACTTATGCCTGCACACATGCACACACATTGATCCACTCGTACATATATATATATATATATATATATATATATATATATAGGCAATATGCAAACATACATTGAAATACACATATATACTTATATTCACTTATGTATATACACACACTTTCACTAACATTCATATATTCACACACACACACACACACACATATATATATACAGTCATTATCTCTCTCATATACATTGATACGCGTGCATACATGCATACATATATACATATATACATTCGCACTAACTCCTAGATACATTCTCTCTCTCTCACTGCCCCTCTCTCTCTCTCTCTCTCTCTCTCTCTCTCCTTCTCTCTCTCGCCCCAGCTTTCTCTGCATATTTCACAACAATCAACCTATTCACCTTTGTCTGTTTCTCTATCACCTTTACCTGTGTGTCTATGTGTGTGTGTGTGTGTGTGTGTGTGTGTGTGTGTGTGTGTGTGTGTGTGTGTGTGTGTGT
>NC_069002.1:1689595-1690588 GCF_001194135.2 Octopus bimaculoides | reverse complement strand
ATTCTGATTGAAAAGCTGACAAATTGCAGTCTTTAGCCAGCGGTTAGTTTTTTCTTCTCCTTCTTCTAATAAACATGACATTAACAGCCATAATTATATATTCATAGCGTTTCCGAATCTCCCAGCCCGTCCCCACCGTCCCCACCGCCGCCGCCGCCACAGCCACCGCCATCGAGGCTCCCACTCCTACCACCGCTATCACCATCACCAACACCACTACTACCACAGCCTGCTGGAAATAGCAGCCAAAATTTCCATCACACCCTGATCGTCACGAAAGTAAAAAAAAAAGTGAAGGAAGATGTTCTTTTATTTGTTTCAGTTACTTGACTGTGGCTATACTGGAGCACCGCCTTAAAGGGTTTTAGTCGAAGAAGTCGACCCCAGTGCTCCTTGTGTTATCTTCCTTGCTGACCACCTTCAGGGGATCCCATGTAGAGAAGGACCACACATGTGTAAATACTGAATACTACAACATATTATTATTCATACTGAGTGTGGTCATCACTCGTACACACACACACACACACACACACATTTTTTGGTCTGTCCGTCCATAGTTCCAGCTACCGAACTTCATATCTCTCGATCGATCTGTTTCTCTATCTACATATCTATGTATGTACCTTCCAAGCATTCTTTCTGTCTCTCCATTTGCATATCTGCCTAAATATCAATCTACCAATCCATCTATTTATCAATCATTTTCTCTCTTTCTCTATATATATATATATATCCGACCGTTTGTCAGTCTTTCTTTCTTTCTTTCTTTCTTTCTTTCTTTCTTTCTTTCTTTCTTTCTTTCATTCCTTCTTTCTATCTATCTATCTACCTACCTACTTACAGCCACTAAATCGTACGGACAGTTGACAAGCATGTTTAATTATCTACCCAGACTCCTGCCAGCTCTTCTCTTCTCACGTCTCTCATCCATTTCTCAGTCACACACACACACACACACACACACACACACACACACACACACACACACAC
>NC_069002.1:1685852-1688381 GCF_001194135.2 Octopus bimaculoides | reverse complement strand
ATATATATATATATATATATATATATATATATAAATGTGTGTGTGTATATATATGCATATATACATGTGTGTGTATCTACATATGGATGGATATGTGTACGCATGTTTGTTAGTATGTGCCTATGCATGTATGTACGTATACACACACGCAATCACTTCAAAACCTTATGTAGCCCTACACACCTTACATGATTGCCTTTCGCGCCACACCATTCTAGGAACGGTGTCGAGCCATTGTGAAACCCTACCACACTATTGTCCTTCCTCTGTCCCACTATTGTGCCACCATTGTCCGAATACTGTGCCACCGTTGTGCCAATATTTGACACTGCTTCTACCGCTCCACCCACCAGGTTGACTTCTTTCATTATCCGGACGATTCAAAAGGAACAGGAAGGCAATAGGACTGAAACACTAGACGACATACATACATACATACATACATACATACATACATACTTACATACATGCATACATGTTTGCATGCATCCACACAAACATACATACATACATGTATACATATACGCACCTATTATATATTTAACTAACTTATAGTATATATATATATATATATATATATATATATATATATATATATATATATATATGCAGATAGATATATGGATACGAGACAAACACACACACACACACACTCACACACACACACATACAAACACACACATACGTAGCAATGTAGCGACGTATACGCAAACACATGCATGTATATTTATATACTCACATATAGACACACACACAGATGCTTATTACAATCACACATGCAGATGCATATACAAACGTACTCTTTCTCTCTCTCTCTCTCTCTATCTATCTCTCTCTCTCCTCTCACTCCCTCTCTCCGTCTCCCTCTCTCTGGCCTTCACATATTCTCTTACGTGTACGTGTGTGTGTGTGTGTGTGAGCGGATTGAAACACATTGACACATAAGCGTATGCACGCATGTATGGAGTAGAGATGGACAAATTGACACAGGAATTAAACAATGCAAACCATATGTACATTCACCTGAGGGAGGGGGAGGAAGGAGGGGGGGAGAAAGCGAGAGGTAAAAGAGAGAGAAAGAAAGAAAGAAAGAAAGAAAGAAGAAGGGGAAACGCCGTATTTATTTTGACATTTGAATGGTGGACAATATACGGGGGCTGACCAGATTGATCCTTAACAATTTGACATCGGAGGGTGGGTTTTAACGCTACCCCCAACGATCACCGTAGTCATTACCATCATCGTGCTTATCCTCATCATCGCGACCTTCGTTATCATCGTCATTAATGCATTGTATATTGTTAATATTATTTCTACTTTTTTTTTTCTTTTTTCAATTTTGTTTCCATTTTTTTTTTGCCGAATGTCTTCCCGACACCTAGGGCAAATAAACTCACTGTATACATTGGTAGGCCATCAGAATAAACACACTAGATTGTTCATTTATAAAGTCAAGTTATTTGAGAGAAAAAGATAAGAAAGGAAAGAGAAATAAATAGAAAAATAAAATAAAAAAGAAGATAAAGAAAAAGAAAGGAAAGAAAATTCTCAGCGATGATGCTCTCTACTCAGCACGTGTGACCAGTTACTAGTTAGGACAATCTTTTGGACTTCCTGCATGGTTGGTAAGCAGGGAATCATCCGCAAATACTTTCCAGTTCCTTTTTGGATTATTCCAAGAGCTCCTCCAATCACTGGTATTGTAACCATCTTGAGATGCCACATCTTTTCGATCTCGATTAGCAAATCTTTATATTTTCTGAGCTTATCAAATTCTTTTGCTGAGATATTATGATCACATGGTATGCTCATGTCAATCAATAAACAGATTTTATTGGTCTTTCGCAATAATATCCGGTTTATTAGCTTTAGCTTTGATGGTCCGGTCTGTACTTTCTCTAAAGTCCCCAAGAATCGTTACATTTTCTCGTTACAGCCTCAGGGTGGTGCTTATGCCATTTATCAGCAGTTTTGATTTTATGATACCGACATAATTAATCAGTGTAGATATTGGCCAACTCTGTCATACCTTGATTTCTGCTCTATAGGTGTTAAAACTTTATATCCAGAGACTCGGTTTCAATCTCATCATTGCAGTGTCGGCACTTTGGGCCCACTCCATTTTTCATCACATTGGCTTAATAGTCCCGGGTCAATAAACTCTGATAGTGGTGGTGGTGGTGGTTGTTGTAATAATTGCGGTAGTGGTGAGGGTGCCAGTGGTAGTGCTGGTTGGGGAGTTAGTGATTGCAGTAGGTGATGTCAGTTGCGTCAGAGCTAATAGTGGTGGTGGTGGTGATGGTGATAGTGATGGTGATGGTGATAGTGATGGTGATTGAGTTAATGCTGCTTGGAGTTGTGATGGTTGTGTTATTGTTGGTGATGGTGGTGGTGGTGGTAGTGGTGGTGGTGGTGGTGGTGGTGCTGATTGTGTCAATGGAGGGGTTGGAGTGGTGGTGGTGGTGGTGGCGGCGGCTGCGGCGGCGTTTGTGAATTTAGTGGTGGCAGTGGTGGTGATTTCGGTTGTAG
>NC_069002.1:1682015-1684838 GCF_001194135.2 Octopus bimaculoides | reverse complement strand
ATATATATATATATATATATATATATATATATATAGATAGATAGATAGATAGATATAGATATATATATACATATATACACACATAGATACACATGCATATGTACATAGATACGTATGTATATGCCTGGTAGTTTTCACTCCCTATATCCCCCTTGTAGTAACACCATAAATGCTGTATAGATAGTCGATAAAACTAGATAATTAGACAGATACAACCACATCTCATCTCTCAACCGAAAAGAACACCACTACCACCACCACCAGGGCGACTTAGCTGATATTGTTATTACTGCTGTTGTTGACAGGTGGAGGGATGAACGGTCCTTAGCTGGCGTTATACGTTAATCTAAGTCGTTTTGTCATCTTTATATACGTTAAACTACATATCAGTCGAACACATTCGAAAATAAAAAAGAGACCCCCGCCCCGCGCTCCTCTCCATTCACAGGTTCTTTCAGACTGGACCAGAGTAGAAAAACCGAAATAATAAAAGGACCCATCCAGCGCCATCTTTTTTTTAAGACGTGTCATATTTAGTGTCGGTAGAAAATTCTTCGTCATCGTGAGTTAAGGTTTCTGCTGTGTGGTACCGTTGTCACACACCAATAGTCGGCCTCATTCTCCTTCTTTCTTTCCTCTTCCTTTCCAAATAAACACATAGATACACACGCACACGCACACGCACACAGATGAATGGATAGACAGACAGGCAGAGGTAGCTAGATATACAGACAGACAGAGAGAGATTGATGGATGGATGGGTGGATGGAAATAGATAGACAGATAGACAGGAAGAGAGACAGACATACATTACCACCACCACTACCACCATCACCACCACTAACAACAACAACACTAACATCACCACCATCACCACTACCACCATTACTACCACAACCACTACCATCACTACTACCACCATCACGACTACCACCACTACTACCACCACCACTACCACCACCATCACGACTACCACCATCACCACTACCACCATCACCACAACCACCAACACCAACACCACCACTACCACCACCATTACCATCACCTTTACCCTCATAACCACCACTACCACCACTGCCATCATGCCTTCTATATATCACCACTACTACCACTACCATTGTCACTCCCTCACCAATATATTTTACACGGTCAACAACAACCCCACCACTAATATGCATCACCAACACCACCACCACCAAATTAACACCACCACCACCATCACCGCCATCACCGCCATCACCACCATCACCACTACACCACCACCACCACGACCACCTCTACAACTACCACCACCACCAGATCAACACCAAAGCTATGTTCCTCTTATCCCCACCACCACCACCACCACGCCCAAGACCTCTCCAGCCTCTACAGTCATTCTTGTAAGAAGGGCATCGAGCATAAAGACATTCTCCTCCTTGACCAGCGGTCAGTTTCAGTTTCACTTAGTATTAGCGTTTGGACGGTAATTCATTTCTGGTCAATTAGATTTGTCCAGCTGCAGCTACAACAACAACAGTAACAATTATTATTATTATTATTATTATTAAGTGAATGATAATAACAATAAGATTAGCAATGTTAAACAATAACTCCAGTACAGTGTGAATAGCAGGAAGAATGACAATAAGAGAGAAATGGAATAATGCTGTTGACAACAACAACAACAACAACGTAAGCAATGACAGCAATAACAAAAAGGAAAACAACAATAAAGATAATAACAATAACAACATTAGGTTTTGCAACAGCAACAACAAAACAATATTAAAACCAGCAACATTAAACAATTGTTGTGGCAATATCGGAACAACACCATCAGGCGTCGAGCTGGCGGAATCGTTAGCACGCCGGACAAAATTCGTAGAGTCATTTCGTCAGTTTTTATGTTTTGAGTTCAAATACTGCCGAGGTGGACTTTGCTTTTTATCCTTTTGGGGTCGTTTAAAAGTACCAGCTGAAGACTGAGGTTGATGTCATCGATTTAACCCTCTCCTCCGAAAAGGTTGGCTTTATGCCAAAATTCGAAATCAAAATACGAATAACAACAATAACAGCCGCACTTGTAACTATAAGAGTACAACAACAACCGTCGGAGCAGCAATTGTGACAATAGAAGAAGAAGAAGAAGAAGAAGAAGAAGAAGAAGAAGAAGAAGAAGAAGAAGAAGAAGAAGAAGGGGAGAAAGAGGAAGAAAACAAGATTGGAGAAGATGAAGAAGAAAGAAAGAAGGAAAGGAAGAAAGAAAGAAAGAAAGAAAGAAAGAAAGACAGGAGGAGGAGGAAGAGTGTGGGTGGACAGACAGTTTAGTGGTGTGCAGAAGGTGGGAGAGAAATTAGAATCAGTTTTATATTGGGAAAGGTGAATGAATGAGTTGATCGGATGAGTGTGTGTGAGAGAGAGAGAGAGAGTGAGAGATTGTGTGTGTGAGTGAGAGAGAGAGTGAGAGAATGTGTGTGTGAGTGAGAGAGAGAGTGAGAGAATGTGTGTGTGAGTGCGTATTGATGGACTTCCTCTCAGCTGCTGGCTGACCAATCAACTGAAACAAATATCAGTGGACACAGCTGGACTCCCGCAGTCAAAGTGCTTGTGCGGGTGGGGGTATAGTGGTAGCTGAAGTGACGTCAGTGGTGATTGTAGTATAATAGTATCAGAAGTGGTAATAGTGGTAGTAATTGTGGTGTTAATGCTGGTGATTATATAGAAGAGATAGTGTTAGCGATGGCAGTGCCGGTGGTGGTGGTGGTGGTGGTAGAGGAGGAGGTTTATGTTTGGTGTGTGTGTGTGTGTGTGTGTGTGTGTGTGTGTGTGTGTGTGTGTGTG
>NC_069002.1:1680279-1681818 GCF_001194135.2 Octopus bimaculoides | reverse complement strand
GAGAGAGAGAGAGAGAGAGAGAGAGAGAGAGAGAGAGAGAGAGTCTCTGACGAGCCGTTTCAGAGGTTGTTGTCTGCTCCTGAGAGAGGACTTGAAAGGTTTCCTTCCCCAGTCAATAGTACAATGGCGGCAGCAATGATGGTGGTGGCGGTGGTGGCAGCGGTGGCGGCGGCGGCGGTGGTGGTGTCGATGTCTGGCGATAGTGTTGTTGGTGGCAGTGGTGATCGTGGTGATTGTGGTGGTGCAGCGCAAGAACAAGGAGATTGATGCAAGAAGTAGTAATGGTGGTGGTGGTCATATTTTGGATAAGGGAGTAGATGCTTAGTTAGCTTACATCCGGCAGGGAAATGTAAATATGTATGTCTGTGTATGTCTGCAAATGCCTTTATATGTCTCTACGTGTATATCTATGAGCGTGTGCACGTCTGTGTGTGTGTGTGAGGGGTGGGGGGTATTCAGCAAGAAACGAGTGCCGAGTGGTCAACTCTGTTAGTAAGCTACTAGAGAGTGATTGATGTCAACTTATACCGGAAGTCCGAGTAGTTTAGTAATGGTTGTCTGTTTGGAAGTCTCAAGATGGCCGCCACGATAATTAGAATATCCTAATCAGAATTAACAATAACAAGAAAAGGTGTGTGTGTTCGTATACGTGGGTGTGTGTGTGAATGTGTATGTGTGAGTGTGTGTATGAGAGTGCATATGTGTGTGTATGAGTGTGTGTGTGTGTGTGTAAGTGTGTATCTGTGAGTGTGTGTATCTATGAGTGTGTATGAATGTGTGTGGAGGAAGAGGCAAAATGGTCAAAACTGGTGAAGCGGTTTGCTTTATCCTGGTGTAGGTAGGGTAAAAGGGTGTTGGCTGGGGTGGTGGTGGGTGGTAGTGTTGTGGTTTTAAAGGGACATTTGACCAATAGTTTGACTAATAGTTTAAAGGATCTCTCTTGCCCCACCCCCACCCCCACATCACCCTTCATTTTCGGACAATAGGTTAAAGTATGTAGGTGGGAAAAGAGAGTGGGGTGTTGAAGAAAGAAAAGAAAGAAGTGTGTGTGGTGGGGTGGGGAGAGGAGAGGAGAAGGGAAGTCGAAGAACAATGGAATTGAAATGTATGATGAGGACGGTTGAGTGAACGGACTTGGCGATATCTTCAGACTTACATCGTTATCAACATCAACATTGTCATTATCAATCATCACCATCATCATCGTCATCATCATCGTCATCATCTTCAGCATCCTCCTCCTCCTCCTCCTCCTCCTCCTCCTCCTCATCATCATCATCATCGTCATAATAACCTGCAGCAGCAGAAACGTCGTCATCGTCCGCCGTTCATGCCGTTTGTCATCATCGTTGTCATCAACATGGACACGACTTGCCCAATCGAGTAAGCTAAGTTTCAGAGTGAGTGTATATGAGAACATGTGTGTGTGTGTGCTCGTATGTATGTATGTATGTATGTATGTATGTATGTATGTATGTATGTATGTATCTCTCTCTCTCTCTCTCTCTCTCTCTCTCTCTCTCTATATATATATATATA
>NC_069002.1:1676041-1677655 GCF_001194135.2 Octopus bimaculoides | reverse complement strand
AACCTGACTGTTTGACTGACCAATATTGAACCATGTTAGCGCTGCAATCACGTCGTCTTGTTTGTTTCGCGTTCACACCGCATCACCTAAGCAAACTGCGCTGTTTGTCCACTCAGAAAGAAAGCTTATTCTTGTCCATAACCACACCTTTTGTTCGGTCAGTTCGCACCACGGCCGGACTGAAGAGTAGAATTGTTTTTTGTTGTTGTTTTTTTGTGTTTTTTTTTTTTCATTTTTATTCCCTCCACCCCGTATATTTAGTAAGAGATGGAATGAAGGTATGTGCAAATAGTGTTTGGGCCTTTTTTCTTCTCTGTTGCTGCTTTGGGTCGGGAGTCTTTTCTCCGTTATGAATGCTTATGGGTTTTGGATGCACAGCCAGGCCATTCGATATACCCTTAAAGCCAGCATCTCCTCGTACATGCATACATACATACATACATACATACATACATACATACATACATACATACATACATACACTGGAACTGTAGAAATTTGTAAAACTTTCCAGAAGTTTATCATTTAAATATGTATGAGCTTGTCTAGATATGCAACTATATGCATGAGAATATATACATAAAACAACTAAGAACAGGAGGATTCAGAAGATAAACCGTAAGGGTCGATAAAATAAATATCAGTGGAGCACTGGGGCCGACGTGATCGATTTACCCCTTACCTCGAACCTCATGGGGCTTTAAGTATTTTCATGACTAGGTGGACACTAGTTTGATAGTTGAGCTCTGATTGACTGTATTCAAATGAGTTCATAACTGGGGTCCGGAACTCTCGTGGGAAAAAAATTTCGCAGACGGGATGGGTTCGATCTTTGGAACAGTGCAGTGACGTCCAGTTCGGGAAGTGGTATATCTCTCGGTATGGAGAGTAAATTCAAGTCAGCGGCAGTAAAACATCAGAAGCATGAACACACACACACCTATACATATGTGGTCGCACCAGCTTCTAGAAATAGCAGTTAAATATCTCTTAACCATCTTCTACGAAAGACGTGCATTAGTTAGTTTAGACCTAGATATGTTTAAATAAGACGAGATGGTTACGGCTGGAAAACCTTTGATCACAGATCTGCTTCGTTAGATTTGCCTTGAGCTAAACAACAACACCAACAACAACAATAACAGCAGAAGCTAAGGCAATGAAGATGATAACAACAAAAACAACAGCAACAACAGAAGCAGCATCAGTGACGTCTGGCTGAGAGGTTCCCCCACCCCGGTCATTGTCTGCGATGATGGTGGGAAGCTGCGGTATCTTTTCATGTGACACCCACCTGTGTACTGGCGGCGTGCGGTTACAATCTCTGGTTGGGTAGTCACAAATCTGTGATTATGCAGCGCTAATTCGATTCGAGCGCGCCATCTCAGGCCACGCCACATCAAGACAGACAAACGACAAATAGCGAAAATGAAACATAGTGGGGGTAGGGCTGAGCTAAGTGGGTTTTGTTGGCATCGGGGGGAGATGAGGTAGCGGGAGGATTGGTGGGGGCTGTTTCACTCTGTGTTTCGCATTTGCCACCCGTTTGCCTTGCCGTTTACCCTTCAATATAACTGACTGTTTGGATTAATTTCGGGAGGGACAGTCGATTGG
>NC_069002.1:1671932-1675154 GCF_001194135.2 Octopus bimaculoides | reverse complement strand
GGATCTTATTAAATAAACGACGTTTCGCTCAGTTTTAATAAAGCGTGTTGTTAGTGCCAGTATGCTTAAGCCGTTACGCAGTAATATAAATATAAATATGTGTGTGTGTGTGTGTGTGTGTACATGCGCGCATAGGCAAATTCTATGAGCGTTTTTCACTTTCCCCCCTTCAGGTTTTTCCTTTTATTTAACGGTCATTTACATAGTAATTTCCCTTTGTTCAACAGTCATTTTCATAGCATTTTTGTTTGTCTTAATAACTGATGAGATGCCAGAGCAGATTTCCGCCCCGACATCCGAAACTCGGAGTTTTATTATGACAACCGAATAATTGTCACATATATATTTTCTTTTACTTGTTTCATTCATTAGACTGCGACCGTGCTGGAGCACCGCCTTGCAGGTTTTCAGTCGAAGAAATCGACCTCAGGACTTTTTTTAAGCAAGTCTATCGAACTCTTTTACCAAATCGCTAAGTTATTGGGACATAAACATACCACCACTGGTTGTCAAGTAGTGATGGGGTGCAATTTCTTGTTGAATATTCCCGTCTTTTTTTAAACTATAATGAAACCAGCACTACATTATTCATATATGTTTCCATTTTTCTAATTCGGTGGAGAATCATTTGGAAGAAATTCGGTTATTATTTCTAGCAGGTCGAATAACCACGCACTAACCCCGCTGCCTTCCTCTCTCTGATACTTTGTCTGTGCGTCTCTCTCTGTCATTCTGTGTGTTTGGTTGGTTGGTTCTTTAAGTTGATGGGTGTGTTACCTTGTCTCTTGTTTTTCCGGATGACTGAAGCAGTCTGGCGCTGCAGCGACACACAGACTCCGTTGCGATGACTTTAGCGCACCTGGCGAGCGCTATTGTCATGTTCAAATGATCTCCCTTTCTCCACGGGGAGATCACCCCCCCCACACACACACACACACTCAGCCTTTGCCTCGAAGTCATTCACTCACAGAGCCGCCACTTCAATTATTTCTATCGGCACCATCACCATCATCATCATCATCATCATCCACACTGTCGTCGTCGTCGTCGTCATCATCCCTTTCTTCATCTACCTTTTCCTCTTTATCATCATCATCATCATCATCATCATCATCATCATCATCATCATTGCCGTCATCACGATTGTCACCATCATCACCGTCGTCATCATCATCATGATGTTTATCATCAACACTGCACCATCACCATCACCACCAACATTACAACCACCACCACCACCACTTCTATTACCATCACCACCTCTACCACCACCACCACCTTCATCCTCGTCGCCACTACCACCACTACCGCCGTCGCAGCCGCTGTTGTTTAGAGGTCTTCCACAATGTAGTGGTTAAGTACATAGTACCTGCGTCTCATTTGATGTGAGGAGGGGAACATGTCAGATTTCATCAGTTCTGGACAACTGACAATCCACCCGTTAACATTTGACGGTGGTACCCCAACATGAAACACACACGCGGTCGCTTACGTACACGCATGAACACACACACACACACACACACACACCTATATATATATATATATATATGTATGTGTATATATATATATATATATATATATATATATATATATATATAATATACATACATACACACACACACACACATATATATATATATTTTTCGTTTTGATTATCTTTATATGTGTGTATGTGTGTATGTATCTCTCTCTCAATATATATATATATGTATATAGATGCATAGACACACACATATACATAGGTGCATACATGCACACATACACACATACACGCGTACTCGTATACATGCATACCTACCCGCCTATGCACAAGTACCCCACTACCATCATCATCATCACTACCACCACCATCTCCACCCCTACCACCCCCTACCACACAATACAGACAGACTCAAACGCTGAAATACCTCCCACCGCCCCTCATGTTGAACAAAACAGTCAGCCCTTTGAGACAAGCAGACCCTTGATCTTAGCTCTGGCCCCTCTATTTACGTCAAGGAGTTACTATAAACATGTTTACCTGGACCCTATTATTGTAGCAACACTCGTTCTTCTCCTAGTACTCCCACTCTCTTGGTTGATTTTCGACGGGGCGTGGACCTCTCAACACTTTAGGGCATTGAAAGCAGTTGCGTGTGTATGTGTATGTGTGTGTGTGCATGCGTGTTTGTGAACGTGCACGTATATGTGTATGTCTGTATATGTGTCTGTGCGTGTTTGTGTACATGTGTGTGTATGTGTGAGTGCGTGGTTGTGTGCGCGTATGTACGCGTATATGTATGTGTGTATTTATGCGCACGTGTATGTGTGTATGTGTGTGCGTGTAAGTATGCGCATGTGTATGTGTGTGTGTGTGTGTGTGTGCCTGCTTATGTATGTGTGCATATCTTTCTCTGTTCTTCACCACGGCTGCTTATAATACTCCTGATTTATTTCCAAATATAAACACTTCATCCAAATGTGATCTTTTTTCGTATTATAAATTTTTCCTTGTCTAAAGAATTTCTAATAGACAATTCCTTACATGTTGGTTTAAAGCGCCTCCTAGCAGACTGATGAATGCATGTATTTCGGTATGCTTATCTTCTCTTCAGCGTCAGATACTGAAGAGTGTAACATATATATATATATATATATATATATATATATACATATGTACTTAAAATGCCTATTTAGGCGATCAAGGGTTGTGACGCCACTTTGGTGTAGTGGTTAGTACAGTTACACAGTTTATAGTCGATGCTACGTTCGGATCCTGCCGGCGACATTACAACTTTCTCTGTCGTGTTCAACTATACACACACACACACACACACACACACACACACACATACATACACACGTGTGTTTATGTGCGTGTTTGTGCGCGCGCGCGGATTTGTATTTATACATGAATACAAGCTTTCCTACATACATTAATACATACCTACATACCTTAATATATATATACACACGCACATAATTTATATATGTATATATATCTGTGTGTGTGTGTGTGTGTGTGTGTGTGTGTGCGTTGTGTACCGACCAATCTGTTCCCACGCACAGACAGGCGGGTAAAATACCTGCAAAGGCTGAAGAACGGGCGTAAAATCACGTCAAATATGAAAGTTAACTTGGAATGAATACTTCACTGTTGCATATATATGGCGGGGAGAAGGAGGGGGAATGAGGAGGTGGTGGAAGAGGATCTAGGATGGTGGCGGGGAGGTTTTGTGT
>NC_069002.1:1670260-1671516 GCF_001194135.2 Octopus bimaculoides | reverse complement strand
GAGGGAGAGAGAGGTGGTGGGCGAATATGAAGGCATGAGGATTAGGAGGTATTTTGAAGTGGAGTAAACAGTGATGTTATTGCTGTTGTTGTAGTGCAAAGATCAACAGCATTCCAGCAATGACCATCCATCTTATATCAAACTAGTATACCTAAAACCAAGCCCTATGAGAGGGTCCAGATATCCAAATAGGGACCCAGAAATCTAAAGAAGAGCCGTGTAAATTTCTGACGAGAGGAAGAAGGGGAAGGTTACTCGCGCTTTCTTGGTAAGGAGCAGAAAACAACTGATTCCCGCTTTGAAAAATTTCTCTCGAAAACCCTGTCTAATACTACGTTATTCAATGAGTCCTTCGTGTGTTTAAAATGATAGAGATTTGGTTGCCATTTCTAGCATTAGAGCAGTGGTTTTCGACCGGGGTCCATATAAGATTTTTGGCCGGCAAAATAGCACCTTGTGGATCCACAGTAGTATTTTGAATGTCTATTCTTTTATTTTTTTTACTAGTTTCAGCCATGCGGCTGCGGTCATGCTGGAGCACCAGTAAAGTTTTGATTAAATGTATCTTTTGCAAGAAACAGCTAGGTTTCTTTATCCTTAAATCGTAGCCTTGGTTTTCTTCAGAGGTTCCTTTCCTCAAACAAGTTCGCCATAAAGCTTAAGGATCATCCCCTCATTCATCCGAATGGAATGTCCAGTCCACCATAAACAGTGCTTGTGCACCCATTGCCTCAATGTTTAGGACGTCGGTTCCCCTCAAGGCCTCTCTGTCAGGAGTTCGAAACGAAAAGCCAACGTTCAGAATGTGTCTCAGACATCTCTGATGAAGCGTTCGAGAACCCTTATATGATGCCCATAAAGGGTCCATGTCTCACATAAGTAAAGCAGCGACGTTAGCAAAACCGTACGGCAAACAACAACTTTTGTTTGCCATGTGATAACCATGTTGGGGGCAGACACGAGCCCCGAAGAAATTAATTGCTTTCCTAAGCCTTGGAAATATTTCATCAACCAAGGAGCAGGAACGGGTGAGTGTGCTTCGCGGATATACATGCTTGCGTTCAACTAACATACATACATACACCTATCTGCATGCATATAATCATACATATATGCATACATACATATATCTACATATAATCATACATACGTGCATGCATACATACATGCATACAAAAGTACACACACATACATGCGCATATACATTCGTACATGCACTCATACACACACACACACACACACACACACACACACTA
>NC_069002.1:1667277-1669102 GCF_001194135.2 Octopus bimaculoides | reverse complement strand
ATACATATATTGTTTGTACGTATATTATATATATATACATATATGCATATGTATATATACCTACATCCATATGTATAAACATACATACATACGTACATACATACATGCATACATACAGACAGACAGACAGACAGACAGACAGACAGACAGACGGACAGACAGACAGACAGACAGACGCGTTGTGATAAAAGTGTGCAAGAAGCATTTTTTTATGTTTACGCACATTGAGTTCCTACACGTGTGCGCGCCCAGTATTTCTTATAGATGCTTACAGATAGATTTATGATTTGTGTTTCGATTCTTAAAATGTAGCATCACACGCTATATTATATAATCTAGGGGAACGTATGCTTCTGAGAAATAAGATTTACAGTCTATATATTAGGGATTCGATTTGAGAAATTATCTCTGTTATTTCTAGCAAGAAGTTATAACGTCTTTCGTTTGAAAAGATTTGATTTTTGTTTCTGACACGAATAGATGCCATATACACCTTTCCTTCCATGTAGTATGGTGTGATTTAGTGGACATTTGACTATATTCACGAAACATGCCACCGTGTAGCTATCCTCTTCATTGATTCGTACATATATACATGGTTCAGTTTTCAAGGCCTTGCCCCAGAATGGCCGCAGTCAAATGACTGAAACAAGTAAAAGATTAAAAAAATAGAAGATACATAGGTAAGACGGTAAACTATGTTTCAGGTACCCTTTACTTAATTGCTCACGCTGGTTTAAAATTTTCGTTTAAATTTCGTTTCAATACGTTGCTATGAAGACGTATAGCAATTCTGACTTCCGGTGTGTCGAGATTGGCTATAACTGATTGACTGAAATTCAAAGAATTTCTTTCCTTAAAGATTCGTAACATTTTATCATTAATTTCTCTAAAAAATAAAAAAGGTCCTGATTTTCGCGATTAGCATAATCTGTGTGTGTGTGTGTGTGTGTGTAAAAGTAGAGAGAGAGAAATTAAATAAGAAAACATAAACAACAACAACAATAATAATAACAATAATAGCAAGATACCATGGCAACCATGAAGCGGTGCGTTTTATCTGATTGGTGACGTTTTGTAATAATTTTCCGCTGAATGATTTGACCAGTGACTGCTGACTTGTCCATTAAGTGTGACGGTCACCCTCCGTTTCACCGGCCTTCACCGACTGAATGAAAAGGTTTCTGTATTTAATAAATCCTCAGGAATTTTCATCACTCTTTCTCCTCCTTTTCCCACACTTGTGTGTGAGTGTGTGTGTGTGAATGAGAGAGAGAGGGGGGAGAGAGAGAGAAGGGAAAGAGAGAGGGGGAAGAGAGAGAAGGGAAATAGAGAGGGAGAGAGAGAGCCTCTTGTTATGAAGCAAGAAAGAAGAGTTTACCTGGAAGCCAGTGGGGAAGATGATGAGCAGGGATTTGGACCTTGTATGCCTCCCCCGCTCTATGGACCCACCAATGGTTCAGGATCAAAGCCTCCGTAGAATGTTGCATGCTGTCTGATGTCATCAATTCCTCCTGGCTAATGTTCCGTTCACCAAGACGAATTGGGGGTGGGGACAACGCAACTTCAAACAACCTCAAACGAAGTAAGCATTGCTTGGCTGAGAGAGCAAGGATCCTGCAAAAAAAAATCAATTGATCCGGGAACCTTTTTAGTCAATACCCTCATCAGAGAAAATTCCCGTAACAAACATAGAATTCCTCGTTTGCCGAATAGGAACACACAACTAACTTCGAAAATCTTTATATACAGGGAGAGCGAGAGAGAGAGAGAGAGAGGGGGAGCCAGAAAGTGAAAGAGAGAGAGAGAGAGAGAGAGAGAGAGA
>NC_069002.1:1661311-1667163 GCF_001194135.2 Octopus bimaculoides | reverse complement strand
AGAGAGAGAGAGAGAGAGAGAGAGAGAGAGAGAGAGAGAGAGAGAAAGAAAGAGAGTGAGAGAGAGAGCAATGTTAAAGATAACTGAATAATGAAATAATGAAATAAAGAAAATGAAAAGAATTGCAATGTTTTCAGGTTTAAAAAGTTAGTGAGAAAAAGTTGTGGGTGTAAAATGGAGGCATGGATGGGGTGGTTTTACAAAGGGATGGGGAGCAGCAGCGACGGCGGCGGTGGTGGTGGTGGTGGTGGTGGTGGCGGCGGTTTTGGGACAAACAAGAGAGTTAGAGTGAGAGGTTTTGAGCAAAGAACGATTGATGAACAATGGTGGGCTTAAATGAGAAGGAGCAGAAACTACAGGATATTTACTAGAGGGTGGGGTGGGGGTGATGAGGATTAACACGTGATCTTTAAATTTCTACAAAAGTCGGCCATGTTTTTCGACAGAATGAAAAAAGGAGAAAAGAGCCTGAGGAGTAGAAACTAAAAAGAGATATTAACTTTGATCAGAATTTACCTGTAATATAACACCCAACCCCACTCCACTGCCACTAAACCCCCACCATCACCACACTATATAACTTCACGTCTTCGGTGGAGGGGGCGGGGAGACGGGTGTGTGAGATGGATGGGTGAAACCTAATTTTATGTCAATTGACATCAAGTGTCTCAACTAAAGATCACCGACAACATCAACAATATAACGTCCCTCCTCCCTTCTCACACACACATTCTCTCTACTACTACTACTACAACTACTACTACTACTACTACTGCTGCTGCTGCTGCTGCTGCTGCTGCTACCACTCCCGGCATCATGACTACCGCCACCGCCACATGCACTACTGCCACCGCCGATATCAACCGATACCAACTCTTTGACCAACATGTACTACAACCAAAACCACGCGAAAATCACCACAACCACCAACGTTACCACTTACCACCCGCCATTATTGCTACTACAATGGTGGTGATGGTGGTGGTGATGGTGATGGTGGTGGTGGTGATGGTGGGGTGGGGTGTAGGTGGCTGTGGTGCCACGGGGTGTTTACTAATTTTGCTTTTTTAGAGGGGAGGAGTAGGAGCTGAGTGAGAGTTAATCCTTGCAATCCCACACTAAAAAATACTCACACACACACACACATACATACATACACACACACATACATACATACATACATACATAAAGGGATTTTGTTTAACAAAATATTTTTCTCAGGCTGACTATATAATCTCGTTATATTGTGATTCACTACACACACACACACACACACACACACACACACACACATACACTCATACACACACACACGCGCATTCACACACACACATACACACACCTATACACGCATAACCACCACAACCACCACATTTAGCTTTAAAGACAAAATCCACGCTCAACTCAATCGTCGTCTTTATTTTTCTTAGAAATTTGTATTAACTCGATATTCCGGGAGTTATTTTGCTTGTTGCTTATAGATTTCTAGTACACTTGGTGGGAGTTTTTCTAGTTAAATTGCAAAGATCTAAAGGATTATATTGCTTCAAAATATTATGAAATTAGTTAGTAGATTATGTGCTTCTAAGTAAGCTAACTCAACATTAATTAAACATTAATTAAATCTAAAACTACTCTAAGTGTGTTGTAATACACACATTTAAAGAAGGGTCTCTCTCACACACAGACATACACCTCCCCTAGCAACATCACCGCCACCATTATTCTACTGTATCGTTGCATTACAGGCAAAACAGGCCACCGTTGATACTGAATTAAATAACATTGAAATGCTCATAAAAAAAAAACTGCAGAAACTACGAAATCCCTTTGATCCTCTGCTAATGAAATATAACATGTTGCTAGCAATCTGGTAATTGGAAATTAAACTACAACTAAATGAGAGAAGGGGAAAAATATATTTTCTTTTTATTCTAATCAGTTGAGTGTTGGAAGCCAGATAAAAGATTTCGGCTGTTATTTTGTACGTCTCTTTTATTTTCGAATTATTGTTGATTCTGTTGTATCATGTCTAGATTGTTGATTCGAACACTAGACTTTTTGGTCTTCAATAAATATATGTCTGCGTTTGTCTCTCACACGTGTTGGTTTGTTTACGTTCCGTAACTCAGCGGTTCTGCAAAAGAAACCCATAGAATAGGTACGAGACTTTAAAATATGTTTTGTGGTCGGCTGCAACATTTCAAGGTAGTGCTCCAGCAGGGGCCGCTACTAATGACTGAAACAAGTTCTACAATTTTTTTCTCTCTCTGCCTCCCACCTTCCCCCTCTCTCGCTCTCTCTCTCTGCTTTTCTTTCTGTTTCTTTCCCCATCGCTTTCTTTTTTTTTTTACTTTCTTTCGTTCTTTCTTTTCCCACTTTCTTCGTTGTATCAGTTTCCATTCACCAAATCATGCTCTAAAACAGACTCTCCCCCCTCTCTCTCTCTCTCTCTCTCTCTCTCTTACATACAATTCTAAACGCCATCCTGTTGCCTCCCCTATTACCGAGTGGCTCTTCCTCCGTTCAATATCCCAAGATTCCTATACTATTGACAAAGTCATGTCTCGACAAAGTCGACGACCTTCACCAAAATAAGGAAATCAAAATCACATCCATAAAACAAACAAATAAACGCAAGCCAGAGTGTGAAGAGGAGAAAAAAGTGAAATTATTCTCCTTCTTTTTGTTTGTCTTAGAACATTTATTATTATTATTATTATTATTTTTATTATTATTATTATTATTATAATTATTATTATTGCATTTTATTTTTGGTAGCTTTGTCACTTTAGAAATTGTGTTCGCTGATTTATAAAAACGGTTTCCAATTTTGGCACAGGACCACCGGGTTTTTGGGTTCTTTTTTCTTTTTCCATTTTTGAGGGGATGGGAAGTCGATTGCATCAGCCCCAGTACTTGACTGCTATTTATGTTATTGACTCTGAAAGTTCCATACAACTCACATTTTCGTAGGCTTGTAGAGCTAACCTGACTCGCCATTCACAAATAGATATTCGCGTACACCATAACTTTTGGGATGAATTTAATGCACCATTTAATACATACACACACATTTCTACAAACATACACATACATACACACATACATACATGCATACATACATACATACACACAGGGACACACGCACCTTACAATGACAATTGATTTCTTTTTTTTTTTTTGTTTCAAATTGATTTTTAAACGTTTTCTTTTTGGGGTATTTTTCACAAAATATACAAATAAATTATTACTATTTACCTTTTAGTAATAAAATCTGATCGAACTTTATCTTTTCTTTCTTTTCCAGCACGTGATTTGTGTAAAATAGGGCCTTTATGCATCTCAGTTTAACCTTCATTTAATTGTTTAGGCTTAGATTAAGACGTTTCTCATGGATTTAACGCCAGGCTTTTTGAGTCCTTATCTTGACGTGATCTAGTTAATAATATACTTAGTATAATTTATTACACGAGGTTTTATTGTGTGTGTGCACATGCGCGTGTGCATGCGTATGTGCGTAGGCACAAACATATATACATATATGAATATATATGTATGTATACATATGTACATATATATAAACATACACACACACACACACACACACACACACACACATATATATATATATATACATACATCTACTTATATATATATACATATATATATATATATATATATATATATATATATATTGACATGTGAGTCTGTAATAATCGTTCTCTTTTTTTTCTTCTGTATCGTTGTGGCGATTTTGGATTTTAGCAACAGTTTACTGTTTCGCTAACAATTGTTATGTAACATATTGATAAAGACGAACGGCGTTCACAGAACCACGGCACGCGATCGAGTGTGTTTCTTGTGGGATTGTATGTGTACTGCTGATAACAAAGGTGAATACGTTGTTCCTGAGACAGACAGAAATCATATAAAAGATCATGTGTATGTGTGTATGTATGAATTTTCTTTGATTTTTATTCAAGTTCTCGAGAGAGTTCAAGCCGGTTGTTAACAAAGTAACAAGGCTTTTTGAGTTATGAGGGTTCTCGGTGTTTGTAAATATGTGGTTGAGTTGGTGTCTTGGTTGACCTGTCGATACAAACTCCCAAGTGTGTGCATCTGTTCATATAAGAATCTCAGACGGAAAATTTTTGGAATGTCTGGCAAATCTTCACCATGTCACTAATAGATTGGATTTGGAGAATCCGCATCAGTCACTTTTGCTCTTTCTACATAAAACTGAGTTTTTCTAGGTTTTTATGCAATTTTGTTTTGGTACATAAACTAATGTACCTATGATGATAAGTACAAAGGAGAATTCATTGTCAGGGTACAGGGGCTGTAAGTTCCGCATTAATTCGCCATGAATGTTCTCTTTTTCTTGGATTTGTAATTGCACATTCACATCCGTTGGACAGCTGACCTCTACAATAGTGCATTACCATTGTTCTCTGTCCCATAGAATAGTATCATGTCTGTTATGTTTACATCTTGCTGATGTGAATTTGAAATCAGTGAATGTATTTCACTAGAATTATTATATGCTTACAACAGCATGACAGGCATCTTCGACTAGCAGGTCACGCTACTCCAGATTGATGACGAGAAAAAGACTCAGAAACATGTCTCTGGATGCAAGCTTAGCAGGGTGGAGGTGCTTGTCTCCCCCTTGTAAACATAAGGACACGGGAAATGTGTCAAGGTCGACAGGAAGCGGTGCAGCTTCCTAGGCCTAACCAACAGTAGTATTATTCCCTTCAGGGGACTGTCACATTAAGTTGACAGCATCGTATCACTACTGCATAAATCTCTTTGAGAGATTTATAAATGTTTTATTTCTAAATTTGAAATCGGGGTCGATAAAATAAGTACTAGTCGAACACTTGGGTCGATGAAATCACTTGAACTCTTCCCCCCAAATTGCTGGCTGGCTTTGTGCTAAAATCTGAAGTCAGTTAAGTATAGAGCTTTTCCCGTGGCGAGCTGGTAGAATCGTTGGCACGCCGGATAAAATGCTTAGCGTTATTCTGAGATCGTATTCTGTGGAGGTCGACTCTATTTTTCATCTTTATAATAAGTACCAGTCGAGAACAGGGGTCGATGCAATTGACGTACCAAGTCCCCTAAAATCACGGGCCCTCTGCCAAAATTTGAAGTCATTACCTATAACGTTCTTTTTGTTGAATTTTCCACCCATACCTACAACGCAATACCCTGCGCAACGTTATTCCCCCGTTACCATACATTCCACCACTTTTACCTCAAACTACCACACCACTGCCTTCCCCCACCCCACCCCAGATATGACTCTACCCCACCCCCCATTTCTTCATTCCCTTGAAATATAAAAGAAAACGAAGATAAATCCATCACTTGATTCACAAGAAAAGTCGTAGTTACAAAACATGTAATTTTGGGCTCAGTAACATGATGTTTGCATTCGTGTGTGTGTGTGTGTGTGTGTGTGTGCGTGTGTGTGTGCGTGTGTGTGTGCGTGTGTGTGTGCGTGTGTATGTATTATCTCTATATGCATTTTATATAAAAATATATATACGTACGTATCACACATACACACACGCACGCACACATATGCAAACACACACATTCATGCATTCGGAATACCTACAAAAAGGGTATCAAAGCATCGCCTTGGGGTACTACACAAGAATCACCTGCTCAAAAATACACCTCCGTCTCTCGCTCTCCCACTCTCTTTCCCTCTCTCTCTCTCTCTCTTTCACTACTTCCCTCATTCCCTCTCTATCCCTCTATCCGTCTCTCATCTCTTGAAGGTTCTTAGACTGACTTGTGGAGCATAAGGAATCCTTTTACTTCATTTTCTCCCCTTT
>NC_069002.1:1660462-1661182 GCF_001194135.2 Octopus bimaculoides | reverse complement strand
GTGACTGGTGAAAGATAATCTATTAATGAAAGGCCCCCGATTACTGTCAACTAAAATAAAGTCGTTGTTGTCATCATTATCATCGTCGTCACCACCACCACCACCACCACCACCACCACTATCATCATCGCATCGCCTTCTACATCATCGTCGTCGTCGTCGTCGTCGTCATCATCATCATCATCATCATCATCGCTGTCGTTGTGGTCATTGTTATCATCATCATCCTAATCATCATTATCACCAACTCCCTCTTCTCCCTCCTCTGCTTCCTCGTCTTCCTCCTCCTCATCATCATCATCATCCCCTTCACCTACACCATCATCATCATCATCATCCCCTTCACCTTCATCACCATCATCATCATCAAAACCTCAGACGCCATAATCTCTTTACAATCCACCTGAGTCATTCCCATTAGTCAGCTTTATGCCCGTCTCTGCAACACATTCTTTTAAATATTTCATGTTTTTTTTTTCTATTATCATCATCATCATCATCATCATCATCATCATCATCATCATTATCATTATCGTTATTATTATTATTATTATTTTGTTTTCTTGTCTTCACATTACCACATACACCTGTCGTCTATTTACCTGTTTTTACCTTAATGATTATCTCTCTATCTATCGGCTTGTCTATATGCATGTTTTCATGCCTGTCTGCCTAACGATATATATATGTATATATATATATATATATATATATATATAT
>NC_069002.1:1656050-1659904 GCF_001194135.2 Octopus bimaculoides | reverse complement strand
CCTCCCTGTCTATAATTGGAAGCAAACTGATTTCATTAAGGTTGGCAATTAGTGTTTCTCGGGTTGTCTTGTTGGGAAATGCTCGTGCCACGAAGATGCGTATAAACAAACAGATGCAGCATTGGACTCATACCTCGTCATCACACACACACTAATACGTTCAAATAGCAACACACACACACACACACACACCAATACGTTTTTTTTTTTACTCGCTGTCGTCTATTCTCTTTGTGGAAGAGCGTCTGCATGAAATGTAAAAGTCTTTTCCATCTATATTTTCTAAGTGTAAACCTAATACATTCTGTTTCTTTAGACAATGTATGCTTACAGTTCGTCACTGCAATGACGTAGCAGTCTATGAAAGTCCGTTGTTTCATCATAGCTGTGCCTCAGGGACACATTAAAACGATTAAACGAAAGTACGGTACGTGTTACAAAACCATACTCATTCACGACATATTGTCAAGGAAAAGAATCGTCGAGATGAGCAAAGCTGGGACTCCTCTGACCATAGATGCGTCTGCTCGATCAGGTCGGTCCTCGGGTTAAGCAAAAACAAAAGGATTATGATCAATGACAAGATGTTGTCCGTGTTTGCTTATGTATGTGTGTGTGTATGTTTGTGCGTGTGCGTGTGGGTGAGATTTCATGATTCCATTACAGGCTGTGGTGGCAGCGGTTGCCCACCTGTAGCATCTTAATCGATAATCGATAGAGGCTTATATTATCACGGACATCGTTAGATTATTAAATCGACCGAAGGAAGAAGAAGAAGAAGAAGAAGAAGAAGAAGAAGAAGAAGAAGAAGAAGAAGAAGAAGAAGAAGAAGAAGAAGAAGAAGATACACCGACCTACGCACCGCACATGCACAGACACTCGTCTGCATACACGCATACATTTAAACAGGTATCGACACCAAGTCAGCTACACACACACATACATATTCACCCCAACAAATTGCATAGATATGAACACGTAACATATCCGGTCAAGAACACACGCACACACGTGCGCGCGCGCAATACACAGAGGAAACGCAACCATGCTCATAAGCATAAGGGGTGCGTTCAAAAAGTATCCTACTTTATTTGTTTTCGCCAAACCTAACGCCGCATAGGCAAAATCCTTTGAGTGAGAGGTGGCGCCACCCTTCCTGTACATATGTGAAAACTTTCGCGCCGGTAGGCCGCGTCAGCTCCCAGCCGTTACGCCTAGAGTACAGACGTGTAATGCACACAAATTTCTTCAAGGAATACCAGATAAACCATCTATACCTGGATATAACTCACTCAACAAGAACTCCCTATTCGAATAGATCATGATCCCACAAAACTTGACTTTAAAAGGATTTAGCTAATCCTATCAGGTAATGTTATTAAGTTAGACACGGCCTAGATACACTCGTGAAAACACACTCAGTGCTCCGTTATCAACATTTCGTTCAGAAGATCAGGAAATCAGAAGTTGATGGACCTAGGGACGTTATTGTCCCAAGCTAAACAAACAACTAATAAAGGAAATACGAAAAATCGCCAGTAAAAATAAAACCTTTAACTCGAACAGTCGTGTTTTCAATTTAACGTATGTATGTATGTGGGTGCACGTGTGTGTGTGTGTGTATATACGTATATGTCTATGCTATTGGTTCATGCAACAGATTGCATTTTTGGCATGAAAAGAACCGGATTCAGTTCATCTTATCTCTCCTTTGAGATATCTGCCTTTATCTTTCTATCTCTCTACGTGGGGGTGAGGCTGAAAAGTTCCTGACTTCGAGTAACAGAAAATACAAGATAATCAGTCAATCATGATCATATTCAAGATATTTCCTTCTCAGATTCACACACTTATTACAGCGGTCCATCAGTTTTTCTAAGCCCTGTAGGGTTAGGCCTCCAGCCAGGTCTTTTGCGACGCCTTTAAAGCCAGGAACTTTTCAGCACCCTTTCGTAACTCTCTTTCCATCTCTCTCTCTCTCTCTCTCTCTCTCTCTCTCTCTCTCTCTCTCTCTTGAGTTTCTTTTCTCGTGTACACACACGTGCGCGCACACACACACGCACACACAAATACAAACATACAAACAGTGTATCATATACAAAGCAAACTATGGTTAGCAGCAAAACCGGAAGTGAGCTATATAGTCAAATTGCCAGGACAATGAGATCAATTACTTTCACTTAATCTGCACTAGTTCAATATATCATGGTACGTGTCACATGATAGTGGTCACATGATACTTTGGTTTCATGTCATAGACAAACTGATCATGACAACCCGAAAATCGCTTTGATGTTGTTATTGTTGTTGTTGTTGTTGCTGCCGCTGCTACAGTTGCTGCAGTTGTTGCTGCAAAATTGTAGGTTATCTTTGAGCAATCAAAGCTATGTTAAAAGCGTCCAAAACCTTGGACCATCCTGTGATCATCCTATATACAGGAACCTCGGGAAAAATATTTTCCAGCGTGTCCTTTTCTGAGACGTCGGGATGAGGTCGTTTTATGCTTTGGCTTCGATTCCATTCGTTACAGCACAGCGACGATCTCAAAGACATTTGGCCAACCTATATTTTCCCCCAGGCCCCACTATACCTTTCCAGAAAAATGTATCCCTCACCATGAGGCATCGATGATGTTCGTTTTGGTTCTCCATTTTCAAGGTGATCACAAACACACACAAAATACAAACTGTTTCGTCGCAAGTTCACGTCGAATTTCATCGACATGTCAAATATCAAACAAGTGCGCATGCACAAGGGACATCAATGACCTGTAGGGACACCGTATTTCGTTATGAAACTGTAATATACTACAGCATATATTAAACATGTTTATAAGTCAATACTGTGTTCTTCTCTGTTAGAAATTATAACCAGCAGTGATTTTGTTATGACGTTTCGTATCTGAGATGTTAGATGTAAACAACAATAATGAGATCGAAATTGGAAATGGGTAATGAGTGTATATGTCATATTTCAAGAGTTTTCGCTCCTCCATAAGTACCACATCCGACTCGTTAACACATTGCTTAAATAGCCACTAAATACTGCAGTGTAACGTTATTGGATTGACCAATTTTACAAATCAAACACATTCTTGGAAGTTGGTACTTAAATAATAATGACCTGTAGGCCACGGATACAAGACGTCGTAACAAACCGGTGCTGGCTATAACTTATAGAGAAATTCTGTAAAGATAACATTAACAAGTGATGTAAGAGCACTGCTAACACAGTAGAACACTGTATTGACTTATATAAACGTTTAATATACTTTTGTAGTATATTGTGGTTGCTTAACGAAATACAGTGTCCTTACACGTCATTAATATTTACAATACAAACAGATAGAAAGACAGACAGACAGGAAATGACTAAAACAAGCATGTTTGAAGTGAAATATGCAAATATAGAGGAAGAAGAAATAAACAACGACCATATTCAAACGAATTGAACATATATTTTTTCATCGTTTTATTATATTATATACACTGAACAATCTACAATATGTTACCGGCAATGTTATGTTGATGAACGTCCGCTGTTGGTGCTGATATCGACATGTCTGCTACACCGCCTGTCAGCCTGTCGCCGTCTGCTGCTGCTGCAATAGTTTGCACTGCGTATCGTATTAGTTACAGTATTCAATGCTAATTGCACACGTAACATAAAACAAACTACAGCCTTTGCTTATTTGACCAATATCACTTGTTTTTTTCAATGTTGCCACTGACAAACATACTGGTATGCTCTTTTCAGTCATTTCAAGGATCAACTTTTACCATTTGTTTTATTTTTAACCAGCTGTTGACAAATAAGAAATCAAGAATATATATATATATATATATATATATATA
>NC_069002.1:1654633-1655646 GCF_001194135.2 Octopus bimaculoides | reverse complement strand
AACCGTTGGCGCTTATCAAATATTGTCTTTGAATTACGAAACAATGTGCTTTTCCCATTTATCATTATTATTATTATTATTATTATTATTATTATTGCATTTCGCCAGTCGCCACGTTCTGAGTTCAAATTTCGCCGACTAATCTAAATCATCGTAAAACAGGAAATTTGTATCATTAGAACTCGGGGCAGTCTCGGCAAAGTGGTTGGTTATACACTGTTATGGTAAACTTCTGTGTTGTTGTGGCTTCATACAGAACGCCTTCAGTCATGCTACCTTAGTAATTTTCATCATTTCGGGGCCGATTAAATAAGTGCCATTCAAGTACTGAGGGTCGATGTAATCAACTAACCTCTCTCTCGAATTTGCTGGCTTTGGGCCAAAATTTGAAATGAGTAATAGACAGAAATATTGCTCGAAAATACAAAAAACGAAGACTGGAAGGATGAATTCGGACAGAAGGCGAATTAAAAGATTGTTAGTGACTTGGAAGTGATGAGGGGTTAGAATAAAAAGAAATATTTCGTAGAGCGAACTGTAAACGAATAATGAACAGGATATGTACGGTCCAAACGTTGCAGGCATGATTTTGTGGCTGAGAACTTTGCGCAACCCGACCATGTGGTTTCGGTTTCAGCCCTACTGTGCAGCACCTTGAACAAATGTATTTTACTATAACCCCAGGCCAACCAAAGCCTTGTGAGTGGATTCTGTAAACAGAGGTCGAAAGAAGCTCGTCGTATATATGTGAGTACGCATATATATATATATATATCCACTACTCAGGAAGAGACTATTCTAGAGTACGTTCTGTCTTATCTTCGAAACGTCTAGATAGAATAGAGACAGCTGATGAAGGGATATTCCAAGTGGCTTTCCGTTTTCCTATATGTTCGTTCCGTTGTCTGTAGTTTATTGTTCTAACGTCCTGTACCCTGATATGCATGTATATACACATGTAGATGTAAGTATGTACATATATGTGTGTATACATGTATATATATTCTTTGTAT
>NC_069002.1:1643493-1654477 GCF_001194135.2 Octopus bimaculoides | reverse complement strand
TATATATATATATATATATATATATATTCTTTTAATCTTTTATTTGTTTCACGCATTTGGCTGTGGTCATGCTGGAGCACTGCCTTTCGTCGAACAAATCGACCCCAGGACTCATTCCTTAGATAGATAGATAGATAGATAGATGATTTAATGGAGAAGATCAGTTAGGCCTTTAGGGAGTTGTGGAGGTGGAGTGATAAGTAGGTAGGTAGGTAGGTAGGTAGGTAGGTAGATGGATAGATAAGCGAACAAATTGATAGCACCTGCTACATCGAGCGCACGCACATATTTATGTATATATTTGGACGTGGGATCGATATAACCTTGCAATGATTTCTTTTGACAACGCTTAAGGTCAACACACACATATATGCATTTACATATATATATATACACACACACATATGTATACATATATATATACATATATAAATAAATGTATTGGTGTACATGTGACGTGCATATTAGGTTGCGTATAACCAGTAAATTATTGATATATTGTTAATGCACTTCTCTAAAAGAGACGGACAAAAATTTGAGTCACCAAAGGAGCGCCTATGCTGTAGCCAGATCTGCTTGAAATAGCAGCCAAATATCTGTCGTCTTTGAAAAGGAAGGTTTACGTTACATAACGTAATCTAGTTTTATATATGCCTAACAATACCTCTGAAATGATCGCGGGGCAGCGTGAGATGAAGTGAGGAGGGAAGTGGCGCGCCAGAATGTGTTATTTGTACGGATATGGCGATAACAACGATGACGTTGACGATGATGATGACGGGGATGAAGATGATGTCGATGGTGATGATGATGATGAAGGTGGTGAGGGAAGTGATGGTCATGAAGGAAATGGTGGGAACATCCTGGGACACACATGCACATGCATACGTAGTCACATACACACACGCATATGCACGCACGCGCTCAAAGCTACAATCATACATGCATATGCGCAATTACACACACTCACAGGTGCACATACATACTCTCACATACGCGTACATAATGACATACGCATGCACACACGTACACACATATCCACGCAAACACACTCCTATAGACTCTCACACACGTATACACACATTATACACCTGACGTGCGGCACACTGTGACACCCGTTCAGACAACACCGATTTGATGGAACGAGAGTGAGCTAATGTGCGGCACGAACATTTGATCGCTATAAACAAACCATTTGTGCAGGTTGTTTGGCAAAACAGCCGAACGCTCATACGTTGTCTTCGATGGGAAGGCCATCATCCACATATACACACACATGCTTATCCACATCAATCACATTAATCCTAAACACAATACAACACATCTTCACCAGTTTTATTGAGAAGACCAAAGCAAAAATTCACTTCCTATATTTTTTTATTTATCACAGAATTTTTAATTTCATATTTCCACATCTTTTTAACATAGTTTACATTAATTTTAAATATACCAGGTAGGGTTGTATAGATCTGCAAATCTTCACGTTAAATTGGGTTGTATAGAGCTTCCAATGTTTACATTTTCAATGTAAATTTCATGAAGTCCATCAAAGATTACGCATTCAAATAATGTAGGTGTTTAGCCCCATGTCTGGCCTGATTAGATAGATTTATAGTCAATGACAATCTAACCATGACCATCTGCATATTTTTTTTTTTTTGTATCTAAAACTACTTTTCACATTGGATTTTGTTGCAGACTCTGTTGCTATTTCTAGCAACTAGCTTTTGACCCGTAGAGGCCCATCTATTGACTAATTAAAATAGGTTGTATAAAGCTGCAAATGTTAACATTTTAAAATGGGTTCTGTGGTTTTGTCAATGTTTAGATGTTAAAATGGATTTAATAGTTCTTCCAGTTTTTACATGTTAAAAATGGGTTGTATAGGTCTGCAAATATTCACGTGCTAAAATGGGTTGTATAGGTCTGCAAACGTCCGCATGTTAAAAATCAGTTGTATAGGCTTACAAATGTTCACATGTTAAAATGGGTTGTATAGGTCTGCAAATATTTGCATGTTGAAAGGGGTTGTATAGATCTGCAAATGTTCACATGTTAAAAATCAGTTGTATAGGTCTGCAAATGTTCACATGTTAAAAACGGCTCAATGTCTCAATGTTAAAATGGGTTGGATCATTTGGATCATTCTTCCAGCATTTACATGGTTAAAATAAGTTGTACAGGTCTGAGGTAATTAATGGCTTTGAAGAAATTAATGGCCTTGAGAAAATTAATGGACAGGAATGTGCACAAGTTATTCATCCGAAGACCCAGTCTTCAGCAATGTGTGTGACAGTGACGGTGATGATAATAATAGCAATGATTTATAACATAGACATAAGGGCATGGAATGCAGTCAATTTAAATTGACCCCAATACATGACTGGTATTTATTTTATCAACCTGGAACAATGGAAGGCAAAGTTAACCTCAGCAGGATTTGAAACAGAATGTGAAGGACCATAACTAAATAATATAGGACATTATTAAGTTCAATGCTTTATCATTTCATCCATCATCACAATAATAATAATAATAATAACAATAATAATAACAATAATAATAATAATGATAAGTACCAGGCAGTGGCTTCTGATTTTAACTGTTTGGAAGTGTTATCATGAACATTGTTTTGTCTTGGTATAAAAAATGGGCTACAGCAAATATTCTGCTCAATACCAGAGATTTGCTTGTCAGTTGTTTGACCTTAACCAGTTGAGCATGTCCCTTGGTGGCTGACGATGTGCATCTCTGATCACGAGCAGAAGTAGTGAGGGAGCATCATGGCCATGTGTTGAGAGGGATTCTTTGGGGTTTGAATAATTCACTTCCGGAAACAGTGAAATTTGAACTCTGAATGTGACGACAGATGAAATGCCGCTAAGCATTTTGCCTGGCTTGCTAAGAATTCTACAAGCTTGTCATCTTTAATAATAATAATGATAATAGTAATAATGATGATGATGATGATGATGATGATGATGTTAATGATAATAACAATTACCCTCAATAATGTTGAAGATGTTTTGCTTCAGACCCTAGTCCTTTGTTGTGCTTCACAATCATCACCCTCATCATCATCATCATCGTCATCTTCGTCCTCCTCTTCCTCTTCCTCATCATCATCTTCATCGCCACCGTTATCATCATCATCATCATCATTATCATCATCGTCATCTTCAACATCCTCCTCCTCCTCCTCTACCTCTTCCTCATCATTTCTATCCATGACATCATCATCCTCGTCCTCATCCTCATTTCCATCCTCTTCTTCTTCATCATTACCACCTCGACCGTCATCAATGTTGTTAGACGTGTCTAGATGGAGGTGGCCACAGTTTTCAGACTGCTGCAGCACTGCTACTTTCCCACCTCCAACACCAACACCACTATCATTCTCACCACCACCACCACCAGCAGCAGCAACACCAAGAGCAGCAGTACTTCGGCTCCCCTTACACGTGCCACTGTGCCGTTTCAAGTGGTACTTTGTATAGAATGACTTGTGACACCTCACACAAGTAAAGTTCCGTTCACCAGAATGAATCTTCAGATGCTTCTTGAAGTTCTGCATTTTGTAGAAACTCTTGTCACAGTGCGAACAGCTGTAGAGTTTCTCGCGTGTGTGTTGGTATTCATGCTGTTTGAGGTCAGAAGAACGAGAGAACATCTTCTCACAGAACTGGCATTGCAGCTTCTTCTCACCTGTGTGAGTAAACATGTGGGACGTCAGGTGAGCTTTCTGACGAAACTGTTTCTTACAGACGCTGCACGGAAATTTTCTCTCACCTGAATGGAGCAAAAGATAAAACAATATAATTACATCAAATTAAATAATTAAATAAAAGTGTTTTGTGAATATATTAAAATATCATCATCATCATCATCATCGTTTAACGTCCGCTTTCCATGCTAGCATGGGTTAGACGATTTGACTGAGGACTGGTGAAACCGGATGGCAACACCAGGCTCCAGTCTAATTTGGCAGAGTTTCTACAGCTGGATGCCCTTCCTAACGCCAACCACTTATTAAATTCAATATATTACAATGCCATTTTTTAATAAAAAGTCTTAGAAACATCTAAGTGGATAGGTATTTTACAGAAAATAAAGACAATTTTGAACACAGGAGGGCTGTGAGAACAGCCTAGAAAATCTAACAGTCTAGAAAATTGAACCCTGTACTTCTCTGAGAGAGGTACAGTGTTCAATTTTCTGTAGATGCCTGCTGGTAACTTTTTCCCATCTTCTCAAGGTATTTACCTAATTTTCTAGGCTGTTTTCGCAGTTATTCCAGATTTGAATTTATTTTATTTTCTATAAGATGCACATTTACTAAAATTGACATGTCAACATAGCTCATGTCAAAATTCTAAATTGTCAACATATTAGACAGTCAATTTGTTAAAATCTCAACATAGCATAATGTTAATAGAGTAAAATGTTGACATTTTAAAATGCCACCATGTAACAATATTATTTTACAATGTCAAACTTCTTACCACACAGCCATGCCTGGTTGACTAAGTCAATGAAATGAAAATGCAGCAAAGGAATTCATTCAATCATGCCATGTGGTACTTACCTGTGTGAATGGACTGGTGCGTACGGAGGTTGCTTTGGTCTGTGAATCGCTTCCCACACTGGGAACAAGAGTGGGGCTTGGCACCGATGTGGGTCAATAGATGAGTCTTTAACTTGGTCATTGACGTAAAACCTCTATTACAAAATTGGCAGTGCCATCGGCGAACACTGGCATCGGGATGCATTGACCTGACATGCTGCGCCAGGAGTTTGTGACTGGCAAATGGTTTTCTGCATACGCAACAGTTCAAGGTAATGTTGGCCTTCAATGGCACACCTGTGGGTAATAGCAACAACAACATTATACATATCAATCAATCAATATATATAAAAGACATTTTAAGATCCACAAAGGTCAGAAATTATATGCAGCTCTTGGTGGTCCAAATCGGATATGCAATCAGATATGTGGATGTCTTTTCATGACAATATAGCCAGGCAATATAGCCATTGGACACTTTGCAACAAGTATGGACTTGACAGAGCAAAAAGTTGGTACGACCACAAACCTGAAGGCATCGTCGGAAATAGAAATGCAAAGATCCGATGGGATTTTATGATTCAGTGCGACCAAGCGATAGAGAATAGGAAGCCGGGCATTGAGAAAGAAAACAAACTATGCTGGATCATAGATATAGCATGTCCAGCTGACAACAAGGTATGCGATAAGGAAGAAAGAAAATTCGAGAGATATGACAGGTTAGCTTGGGAAGTGAAGCAGTTGTGGTCGATGAAAAAGGTAGCAGTAGTACCAATAATTGTCGGAGCCCTGGGAACAGTGAGTAAAAATTTTGAGAAATACGTGGAACAAATAGGGGCTGCAATAAGGGTGGAACACTTGCAGACAACAGCACTGCTTGGGACCGCTCGAATACTCCGGAAGGTGCTCGAAAAATAAGAGGTGTTACCTTAGTTCACTGGTAGTGAACAGCTGACACCGTAGTACATCTTCCAGCGTTAGAAGCTGAGCAAAGGTAATAATAATAATAATAATAATAAAAAGGGTTAAGGGTTGAATGCATGTGTTTGTAGTGAAAGAAGAAACAAGCCTACAAAGGACAACCTGGAGCAAAACATAATAAAACCGTCAGCCTTACCCAACGCACTCGCATAATCGTTGGAGTACCAAACCAAGAGTTCTTGGTGTGGTTGAACATCACAGCATGTCATGAAGTAAATACTATGTTGTTGTTGGTACGCTACCAAGTTCTGCTCCTCTGATGACCGAGCTGGTTTCACAAACATCATCCAGTTGCACTCATTCTCATCGTTGACATCAAGGACATCAGCAGTTTGTCCATCTTTGGAGAAGATCTGCAATAAAAGAATGAAAGAGGTTGGAGAATGGTTAATGAGGCATGGTTCCATGTAGACTGATAATTAAGAACTAATTGGAGTTAGTTTAAAATGATTGACTAAGAACATCTGAAAGAGAGAAAGTATAAAATATGGGTTTCATATATTGGCACAAGGCCAGCAATTTCAGGAAAGGGGACAAGACGATAACATCATCTCCAGAGTGCCAATCAGCCCAGAGAGAGAGAGGGGGAGAGAAAGACAGAGCGAACGCATTAAGGGAGTGAACTCTATCCAACACAATAATCCAAGGGAATTAACTCATACAATGTTAAAATATGAAATATGTAATTAAGACGGGAGAATGTGACGACAGACGAAATGCCATTAAACATTTTGTCCGGCACTCCGATAATTCCGCCAGCTTGCTGCCTTAAATGAAGATGTAAAAATGTACCTCAATAGGTTGTGGAGTGTTGCAGGATGTGATGGAGAATGCTAGATCCAGAGATACAATATACTTACCATCCAAATGGGGAAATCTGATGTCTTTTGTGAATCCACTGGACATTTCCCCTTCACTTTGGCAACGAATGGACCAAACCGGCTTCGGCAAGGAACGGTTTCTTTTGCCCACACTCCTACAAAAGAACAGAACAATAATAATAATAATAATAATAATAATGTAGCAAGCAAGTCGTAAATGGCGGTAATATGACGTAATGGTCATGTTGGCCGAATAGGCATAATTATTAGTGTCCCATTGGTTAAAATTACTGCCTATATTTGAATTCTAAACTTTTGTCAAAGAGAAATCTTTCACAGAATACGGTTCTGAGAATTCAGGTATGAGCAATTATTAAAACCCTGATTTTTGGGAGATTAATCAGTGATCGCTGGTTGTCCCTCGACTCCAAGACACTCACTCTCAGGATACATACAGTATTTTTCTGTCAGGTGGGAAGGCAGAGCCTATCATTTTTTCTCTGGCCAACCAAGATGGGGGGGAGGTAGGAAATTATTCTCAAAGCGGAGATTTGGCCTGATTTCTTGCAAGAGAGTCCACTCTGCTAATGGTACACAATGTAACAGATTAACAGATTAACAGAGTAACAGATTAACTTAAAGAAGAGCTGATGGGGAGGAGGGAGTGAGCAAATGGGAAACAACTAACCCAGAGTGTCTGTGTAACCATGAGCTGAGGTAGTTTTCAGGTAAAGAAGCGAAGGTGTTGAGAGACGAGCTCGAGAAGGGATAGGGTTATCGGGAATATCACAGTAATTTGTGTTGTGGATCTGACATGGAGCCTTGCTGCTGCTGCTGCTGCCATTGCTACTGGTGTTGCTGTTGTAGTTGCATTCTAGGCAAACTGGAAAAGAGAGGAACAGAAACGGGCTACTTTAAGTAATACTTAAAACCAGTGACACATCATAATCATCATCATCATCGTCATTTTTATCCTCATCTTCATCATCATCATCATCATAACCATCATACTCATTAGCATCACCAAAATTATCCCCAACATCATATAAGCCAGCCATAAACCAACAAAATACACCAGCCAAGAAGAGGGCTTCTACATTGTCACTTAACATGCTAGAAATAACAGCTTGGCTGGAATGCCTTTGATCATTTTAAGACTTCTCAATCAAGACAGGCCTTGGGCTAAATAAACAAGAACAAGGAAAAATATTAAGGTTTAACCTAAAAAGTTTGCTTACAGTTGTCAAAAGACATTTGGTTGTAAGGTTTAGTACTAAATGTAGCCATGTCCTCCCCCAGTTGACAGCTGGTACCAGACATCACCATTGCACTCCTGGTCTCATCTTTAGCAGCATCAGTTGTTGTTGTGGTAGTTGCTGCTGCTGCACCACTTTGATGCACTTTGAGAATCATGTCGATCACTGGAATGGAGAAATGATATTGATCTGTTAGAAAGGACTGCAGGAATGAAGTAGGGGTTTATGGCGGTGGTGGTGGTTGGTGGTGGTGGGAAGCAAACTCCATCCATTCGTCAATTTCAAGTTTTGGCACAAGGCCAGCAATTTCGGTGGGGGTAGGGCTAAGTCAATTATATTGACCCCAGTAACCAACTGGTACTTATTTTATCAACCCCGAAAGGCTGAAAGGCAAAAGCAACCTCAGTGGGATTTGAACTCAGAACACGAAGACAGATGCAATACCACTAAGCATTTCAACCATCATACAAACAGTTCTGCCAACTCCTCACCTCACAATGGAGGTCAAAATACAATGGAGAGAAAGGTCAAAATACAATGAAGTGAAAGGTCAAAATACAATGAAGTGAAAGGTCAAAATATATAACGTAACATGTGGAGTAAACATTCAGACATTGGTCATTGTCATCACAAATCCTACTGCATTTCAAATGGAATTTTGCCCCACCATTGTCGTCTGGGTCTAGAAAGTCAACCTAGCTTTCTTTGGCTGAGAATTTTGGTTGGACTGACCAAAGCCTTGGAATGGATTTGGTAGACAGAAACTGTGTGGAAGCACATCATATGTGTGTGTGTGTGTGTGTGTGTATGTCTATGTGTGTGTGTGTGTCGGGGATGTCTTTATGTCTGTCTGTGTGTGTGTGTTTGTGAGTGTGCGTGTGTATCTTTGTGTGAATGACTGTGTATTTCAGTGTGTGTATGTACGTATGTGTGTGTGTTTGTGTGTATATCTGTGTGCATGTGTGTGTCTGTGTATCTGACCACCAGTCCCCCCTTGTTTGCTTCCCCATGACTCAGCAGTTTAGCAAATAAGATTGATAGAATAAATCCCAGACTTTAAAGAAAAAAAACAACAAAAACGAAAATAGAACAAAAACTGTAGAAGACAAGTTTCGAATACCTGACATGTTGTTGATGTCTAAAAGAGAAGCTGCAGCATTTCCGTCACATGACTTGTTGGTAACCATTCCAATAGAATTCAAAGAATTGGCTACTTCATCATTACAGTGTTCCTGGAGTTGTTGGTGTTGCTGATGAAGTGAAGCATCTAAGATTGATTGAAGGTTGGCACCGGATATGGACGCTGCAATTTCTGCAGCGGAACCATTTGTTAGTTCAAGGGCTGAACCATTATGTTGCATGATGCAAGGTGCTGCACTCATGGCAGCACCGGATTTCTGGTGTTCTACATGTTTTTGACTAAATTGGTTAGCAGCCTGCAAAAGCGGAGGCAACTGTACATCAGGCATGGAAGGGGAATGAGTGGGGAAGTTATCGTTCTGTGAGGTGATTCCCATCCCGAGACGAAGGTCGGAGAGATTGGACAGGTTGGAAGTGACGAGCACTGGATTCTGCAGAGTGCTGTGCATGTTTGTGGTGATGAGTCTGTTAACATGGTTTGGGTCACAGCTGGCTTCTTCCATTGGTTGGGGACCAGTGGCGGGTGATGGGTAAGATTCCAGAGTTTCTATGGTGGTGGTGGTGGTGTTGTTGTTGTTGTTATGATGCTGATGGTTGTCACAGGACTCTGCCTGAATGCAATTGAGCATGTTTAAGTCTTGAACAGTGGAACAACTCCCAGCTTCCCTCTGGATGCCAGGCGCCATTACTGATGGAAACGGGATTGGTGTAGGAGCTGAAAATATAGACAATGCACATTTATATAACAGAATATAAAGCTTATCTATAAAGATGTGTGTGTGTGTGTGTGTGTGTGCATGTTTGTTTATATTTATGCTTCTCATAAAACGCAATTTTTATAATTATAATTAAAAATTATTTTTATAACTATAATTATTTTTATGATCATAATTATTTTAAAAATTATTTTTTATAATTATCTTTATAATCATAATTATAATTAATTGTATTGAAAAAATTAAAATATTCTGTATAGTAGAAATGTAAGCAATTTATTACAGATAAATTTTAACAAAATCTCATGTTGACCCTCTGGGGCCATATGGACTCCCTCAGGATTATATTGACCCCTAAGGGCCATATTGATCCCTAACGGTCATATGGACCCCAGCTGAGAACTGCTGGCCTAGACTAATAAAATGGAGCAAAAAAACAAAAGGCAAGTAGTCACCTGTATGGATGGAAGCCCTGCTGATTGAACCTTTGTCGATGGCAGAGATAAGGGGTCGATGAGGTAGGTTTAGGGAGAGCATCAGTGGCAACATGGAGATGGAGTGTCCTGTTAGGGACACAGGGATGTGAAGAGACGGAACATTGTTTGTGCTGGATAACACTGCAAGTAGAAGAATGGTCAACGGTCAGACGCTAGTTGGTGACAGAGCAACTATAAAAGCTTTTGTGGTAGGGAGGTGGAGGTAGTGGTAGTTTTGTGGTGATGTAGCAATAGTGTATAGTGTGATGGTAATGGTGGTGGTATGGGTGCAGTAGTAGTGTGTGCATGTGTGGTGGTGTTTGTGGGTGTCTCAGTGGTGGTGGGGTGGTATTTGCATGTGGCATTGTAGTGGTAATAGTGGTGGTGGTGGTGGTGATTGTGGTGGTCATGGAGGCTGAGCCTGTAGCAGCAGCTGTAGTAGTGGTGTGTGGTTGTATCATGGTGTTAATATGGTAGTAGCAGTTGTAGTATAGTGTATAGTATATAGTGCTGTGGTGGTGGTGGTGGTGACATAGATGATTCAACGACAACACCAACTTACAGCCAGAAGCCTGTGTCTGTAGAATATGAGGTAGACAAGTGTCTGTGACAGTTTGGTTATCAGCAGCAGTGTTGCCGCAAGCCATGACGTCTGCAACGGTCGACAGAGCCGGGCTGGAAGCCAGATGGTTCACATTTGGTAAAGGAGGTGCAGCAGAACCAGCATCAGATGAAACCTCGACCATTGAGTCCACAACACAGGTCAGCTGGTCAACGTTGACGGGCAGGGTGAAACTTTCTGCCATTGCTGAGGAACTCATCATTGCTGTTTCACTGGGAAAACAAAAACACAGGAAAGAAAAGAGAGGAAGGAATAAATCCATAGTCATTGAGTTTGATAATCATACAGACATCGGACATCTCTGCTGGGATTTGGAGAAGAAATTTGCTTAACAGGCATATCTCCATGTTGCCTGATATAGGCGCCTATATTTGGTTAGATGGGGGGGGGGGGTTCGTTTGCCCGTTT
>NC_069002.1:1638950-1643483 GCF_001194135.2 Octopus bimaculoides | reverse complement strand
GGGGGGGGGGTGTTCGTTTGCCCGTTTTTTGTTTGTTTGTTTTTTCTTCAGAGCCTCTTCTAATTAGATAAAAGAAAGTATAATTAATACTAATTATTGTTCCCAGGTCGGAGCCACCGAATGAAATAAGCAATTTCGTAGACGAGCAGGGTTGGTCAGCTGAATTGACCTCAGTGCTTAACTAGTGCCTTATTTTATCAATCCCGAAATACTGAAGAGCAAACCTCGGCGGGATTTGAGCTCCGCGTGTAAAGAGCTGGAAAAAAATACCGCTAAGCATTTTGTCCGACGCACCAGTGACTCTGCTATCTTCGTCGAAGGAAATGACAATAGCTGTAGCAGTTTCATGAATAGAAAATGAACTGTTAATTCGTGTGTGAGAATGAATATAGAATGTATGTGCGTGTGTGGAAATAGAATGTGTGAGTGCGTGTTTTGTTTTGTTTAGCTCCAAACGACCGGTTATCAAACGAAACGAAACTATTTTCAGATTGACAAAGTGAAAGTGGACTCCTATATACGCGGCCCCCACTACCTCAACCACAACTACACTGCTAAATAAATGGATCGGTCACAGGTGGAATGTCTTTAACCATAAGACTGTACTAACAGCACCATCACGCAAAAGACCAAACAGAAAAGTCTCTGTCGTCGTTTTACATACTAGAGATAACAGTCAAATCCCTTTTGTTGTATATTATAGTCATAAAACCAAGGGGGAAGAACTCATCGAATAATTAGGTCCCGAATATACTGCAGCTAAAAAAAGACTAGGGTGGCATGGCTGGAACGGATTTTCTCATAGTTCTGCTCCGTTATTAATTAGAGGGAACTTTTACGCGATCATTCTCTTTACTTTATCCGAGAACGTGCAAAATTAATGTCTAAAATCAAATAAAGAAAATTACAAATAGGAAAATGTCCAAGATATACATACGCTTAAATAAAAAAAATAAAAACAGAAAAGAAGACGAGTTGATGACAGCTTGAATGCGTTTGATCCGTAAGTCTGCTCGATCGGGGAACAGGACAAAAACACCAACAACATGAATAACTAATTAAACATCTTTAAAAAGTAATTGAATATATCATCATTAAATAATAAACTAGAAATAACAATAATCATAACCACAGTAAGATCGGAGGTAGTGGTGGGGAAACTAGTGACGTTGTCGTGTAGCCTGGAATCGAAACATTGTCCTTTGTTACCGACGGTGTAAGGCCAAACTAGTTCACTGTACATATACATTCCATACGGATTTTTGCATTTGCGTACTTTTGTCACGATTTGTCATATTTGCTTGGCCTTGATAGAACAGAACTAGGTCAAACTAAAGGGTCTGACTCGAGCAAGACAAAAAACAAAGGAAAAATAGTGTAATAGGTGTACAACAACATGTAGTAAAAAAATATGGAAAAAAAAAAATGCGCGCTTGCGAACGTGGGGTGTATATACATACACACACATATGTCTGTGTGATTTGCATGCAATGTACATATAGAGAGAGTGGGCTAGAAATGATTATGTATAAATATATCTATCTATCTATCTATCTATCTATCTATATATATATATATATATATATATATATATATATATATATATATATGTATATATATACATACACACACACACACATAATACATACATACATACATACACACACATTAAAATTCTCATATCATACTTACATTCATACACATAGCAAGTTTTATTCTTGTAGGTTTCAAGTTTATAACATGTTAATATCTCATCTTTTCTCATTTTTTATGCCTAAGATATTTATTTTGTAAGCTAAGCAAAGCTGCAGGCCCGTCTTCCCCAGCCCGACAGGGTCGGGAAATCTCTGAACCACCTCCCCTGATAGTGATCGAGGCCTGCAACCGACCCCTTGAATTCCCAGTAAGCGCCGGTCATCTGCCCGCGTTTTGCCACATAGAATCTTCCGTGGATGACACCTACAAGTGCAGCCAAATTGAGCGCCAAAAGTTCACAATGCCTCGAATCGTGTTTGGCGTATACCCTCCAAGTAGCTATTTTCACAGTTGCATATTCAACCAGGAATGATCGAAGAAGATACACCACGAGAGGGTGCTGAAAAGTTCCTGGCTTTAAGGGTGTTGCGAAAGGCCTTGTCAGAGGCCCAAACTTCCAAGGTTTTCGACAGGACTTAGAAAAACTGAAGGACCGCAGAAATAAGTGTGCGGATCTGAGAAGGGAACATATTGAATAAAATCATAATTAACTGATCCTCCTCTGTTTTCTTTACTGAAAGCCAGGAACTTTTAAGCAAACCCTCGAATTTGATATGTAAAAATTCTAATAAAGACTTTCTGCGTGTGTCATATTACGCTGTTTCATCCGAGTGTTTCCACTAATTGTATTGTATGAACACTTTTCCTATTAATATAACAAATAAATTATTTTCCAAGGCATGAAGAAGCCCTTTTTGTTACAGGACTTCCATCATGCACCATCAGTCCCATGCGCTTTACCTCCGCGCCATCAGTCTCATGCACTTTGCCTCCGCGCCCTCAGCAAGGAATAACTCTCGCATGGCCTTGTGTTAAAACTTACAAATCGATTCGTCTCGTGTCACCTCTTCACTAATCATAATCGCCCATAATGCGATTCAAAGATGACAACCGTCCACGGTATCTAGAGCCTTAATCTCACACTGGGTTACAGCAAAATCAAATCAAAACAACGAAACCTGTAAAAGGAGTGAGAGAACATTAGGTGCCTATTGAATCGGAACAAGGTGACACGAGCAATAGACTAATAAAACGCCGATAAGATATTCGAGTTCTCAAAAGTACTGCTTGTGACCTCAGCTATTGTTTGAAAGCCCATCACGTGGTTCAAAGTAAAATTGGGAGTATTCCGCAAAAATTCTATGAATTTACTCACAATGACACACACACACACACACACACACACATGGGCGTAATTAAATTGCAATTAAAGCTATGATTAAAGTACAGCACTTACACACATAGCAATCTCTCTCTCTCTCTCTCTCTCTCTCTCTCTCTCTCACACACACACACGCTCATAATAACACACACGAGAAGTGATTGCATTCTAAGTGTTGCTATGTTAAATATGTGCAAGAAGGAAGGTCACAGTTGCCGAAAATCAATGGCACTCCACCACCACCACCACCACTACCGCCGACGCCACCATTGTCGTCGTCGTCGTCGTCGTCGTCATCATCATCATCATCAATATCAACGAACAGTCCTCATATCAAAGGAACACATTGACAAAGCTACTTCCTCTCATGGACAACAATATAAAACTTCTAACGAGACAAATGTCTCCTTTTTGTTGTGTTTTTAAATCTTTTATTCGTTTCAGTTATTTGGTTGCAGTTATACTGGCGGAGTGGAGGTGGAGGGAGGAATGGCGGTTACACCAGCTTCAACGGTTTTAACCGGACGAACGGCCCCAGTACTTGTCCTATCGGTCTCTGTTGTCGAACTGTTAAGTTACGGGGACGTAAGAAATCCAACACGAGTAGTTAGATGGCTACGGTGAGACACACACACACACACACTGGTACACAAGTGCGCGCGTGCGACGGCCTTCTACACAGTTTCCGTCCACCTCATTCACTCACAAAGCATTGATCGTCCTGTGGCTATTATAAAAGACACTTGCTCAAGGTGCTGCGCAGTGGAGCTGAACCCGAAGCCATGTGGTTACGAAGCAAACTTCTAAATCACGCAGCCATTTTTGCGCCGACACTTGGGGTGTTCAGGCTAAATTCTGCAGTTTGCATCAAAGGTAAAGAAAACACGATATGCCATGCAAAAATAAAAGGTATTTTAGTAAAATCAGAAAATATCAACCAGGTTATGGCTGAGAAATAGCAGTTTATACAAAGTAGCCGCCCTCAGTTTCGTCCACGTCCTCAACACGGCTCCGGAACCGGGTGCGTGAGTTCCTTGCTGCGCTCTTACTCTAGGCACAAGGCCCGAAATTTTTCGGGGAGGGGCCCAGTCGGTTAGATCGACCTCAGTACGCAACTGGTACTTATTTAATAGATCCTGGAAGCATGAAAGGCAAAATCGACCTCGGCGAAATTTGAACTCAGAGCATAAAGACAGACGAAGTACCGCTAAGCATCTTGCTCGACGTGTTAACGTTTCTGCCAGCTCTCAGCCTTTTTGTTAACATATTTTACACATTCCTTAACTACTTTCATATCATGTTTTAATTCACTAAAATTCCTTAGCTTTTCAACTATTTGTTACTGTATCTTTAATTAGCCCGGCATTGTCCTTTTTTTCATTTTTTGTCATGTTTATGACGGGTTTCCTATCTCCTGATTTGCTTTTGTGCAAAATTTCCATAGTGTTTTCCCATTGTCATCTTATAAGAAGTATTAAAGTTCATATTTGTCTGTCTGTCTAAACAATTTGTCAATTTAATGTCTAATCTATCGATCTATTTAGTTTAATCTATCTAATCTATCTCTCTATCAATACACACATACCTATACCTCTCTGTGTATATATGTATATATA
>NC_069002.1:1636600-1638824 GCF_001194135.2 Octopus bimaculoides | reverse complement strand
TATATATTTCATTTATATTTCACTTGCTTCCCACAGAAATAATTAAAATCTAAAAAAATATAAATACCTATAGGCCACTGACACCCGCGATATAAATTACATATATTAGCCAGAAAAATCCGCGATGTATGGAGTGCGCGATAGGTGAACCGCGATATGGCTAGGGATTACTGTATAGATACATAGATAAGTGTGAGAGGATTCATGAATGCTGCATGTGTTTTCTGCAGATGTTTGTATTTAATTGGTGTGTGTGTGTGTGTGTGCAAGTGTGCCTGCAATTTATTTATTTATTTGTTATTGTCATCGTTTGTAGACGCGTGTTCGTGTATATAACAACATAAATAAAGAGATCAACCAACATGAGTGAAGTAAAAATAAACAACAACAACAACACCACCGAAAGCCACAGCTGGTGATCAGAGATAAGTAGGACGATGACGGCAGCGGTAGAGCAGCGACGATGAGGATAATATTAAGGAAATATTAATAATGTTGAAATACCTATCCTCTTCTACGAGTTTCGTGTTGCGTAGTCGAGCTTTATTCGAGGCGGCGAATTGGTCGAGTGGTTAGAGCGTTGGAGAGAATACTTTGCCTCGTTTGTTTCAACTCTGGGTTCAAATCTCTGCAACGTCAGCTAAACATTTTTGTGTGTGTATGTCGATTAAAAGAAGACCAAACCCAGGATGGTGAATCAGCGGAACTGTTAGAGGGTTGGGAATGATGCCTACACCGTCCGCCTCGGTTCTTTGCGTTCTGAGCTCAAACCACGCCGAGATCAACTTTGCCTTTCATCAAATCAAGGTCGATAAAATAACAAAAAGGAAGATAATCCAGGGCTGTATATTTGTAGAACTATTAGAGGCTCAATCGAGATGTTCCAGCACTTTGCGTCCTGGCAGCAATGCCTGCGATGGAGTTGGCTTTTAACACAACGCTGGCAATTTCCCACGAGAGTTCCGGACCCCAGTTATTAACTCATTTGCATACAGCCAATCAGAGCTCAGCTATCAAACTAATTTATGAGCGCATAACAAGTAATGTATCAGAGACTCCCATTATCTAATGAACCCTTCTGTAATTTAAGTCAACAACTACGGAAAGAAATTCCTGGGGGATAAGGTTCTGGGGAGGGAGGATTCGGTGTATTGATCAGTGTGCGGCATGGTGGGGTTGGATTCAACACGAGCGATGATAGGAGAGACGAATCGGATGTGAATGCATTCACATTTCGCACCATTCGTTCGGCCCCGTTTGAAACAGTTTCCTTCTTCACTGCTCCTCAGAGTACCCGGGTGAGGGTGACACAAGCTAAACCAATCCACCCAGGCACCCTCTGGAGCCGAGATGATTCTTGGCTTAGGACTTAGATTCAGGTCTCTAATGATCCCTTGGATGCATAAGGTTGGAGTTGGACCTGGTTTCCATGGCTTATACGTGACTGAGATTACAACACACACTCCTTCGATGGTCAAATTGCCGGTTATGGCCGGAATTCATTTAAAAGCTTGAGGAACTGGAGCAACATGAAATGAAGTGTTTTGCCCAAGAACACAGTGCACTGCCTGCTCTGGTAATCGAAATCACCATCTTGTGATCGTGAATGCAACGCCTTAACCACTGGGCCATGCGCCCTCACAAATGAAACGATGCCTCTGTGGAGCAGACAACTGGGGCGTATCAGGGATAGACTTAACGACAATTGGTTTTGTGGCCCTTTTCTGGCTGCGGTCGACACTGTGTGTGTGTTTGTGCTTACAGGTGTCTGAGTGAGTTATCACAGGTGTGTGCCTGTGGGCTTACAAGTGTGTGTGCATGTGTGTGTGTGTGTGTGAGCAGCTCACTCTCTGTGACGGTCGGTTTTTCTCTCTCTCTTTCTTTCTCTCTCTCTTTCTTTCTCTCTCTCTTTCTTTCTCTCTCCCTTTGTCTGACTGTCTCTCACTCTCCGCTCACTTTTTCTGTCTCTCTTTAACTTGCTCACCCACTCCATTCTCTCTCTCTCTCTCTCTCTCTGTCTGTCTCTATCTGTAGTTCTCCTTCCGTCGCACTGTGGCTCTCGCCAGCTCTCTCTTTACTCCTCCTTCTCTCTCTCTCTCTCTCTCTCTCTCTTTTTTTGTTTGCTTCTCGTTGTTTCTTTGTGTCTTACACACACACGCATACACATTAATGTGTACGTGTGCGTGAACGTGCGTGTAATTAAGATCGAAACTGAAAATAGGGG
>NC_069002.1:1635023-1635879 GCF_001194135.2 Octopus bimaculoides | reverse complement strand
ACAAAAAAAAATAATAATAACTTTAGAAAACTTCAGCTTTTCAGGTAAGTTCAGAATATAGTTTCTATGTTATATGCAAAGTTCCGTCGAACCAATATAAATGCACACACACACACACACACACACGCACGCACATACATACAAACATACAAACATGCAAACATACATACATGCATACATACAAACATACATACATGCACACACATACACTCATACATACAAACATACATACAAACATACATACATACATATACATACATACATACATACATACATACATACATACACACACACACACATACATAATTCTCTGACGAATCTCACTGCTGCTCTGCGCTAGTATAATTACAGATCTAACATATTCTTATTAATATTTTTATTTAGCGTTTTTTTCTGCGAATAGAACGGTTAATGGTGCCATCATATCTTTATATTTGGGGAATTCCACACTGCCTGAGCGGAATTCTTGGCAACGCCCAAACACACACACACACACACGGGCGCACAACACTCATATTTATACACTCACGCACACATACACACACATACACACAAACAAACATACACATAGGCACACAACGCTCATATTTATATATTTGCACGCAAACACACACACATACGTACACATACACACACGCACACTCACAAACATATATGCACACTACGTACACAAACATGTATGTGTACATTATGCACACACACACGCACACACATCTGCACATGCACTCACAAACATATACATGGACACACACGCACGCACAAATGCATATATATGCACACTCACACATACCTATGCAGACCACGCACCCGCCCACATTTACGGATGCTTTATAAATTAACGAAAGCGATGTTGTTG
>NC_069002.1:1629600-1634102 GCF_001194135.2 Octopus bimaculoides | reverse complement strand
AGAATTATATTATTGAACGTGTGCCCTTCCTTTTGTTTCCAAGATGGTAAGGTGTGGTTTGCAGAGGGATGGGGGTGATTTTACTGCTATTTCTTGCAAGTTGTACACAGACATATGCTTGTATATGTCTGTGTACATTAACACGCATAAATTAAGGACAGAGACCCTACACGGTGAGCTAGCAGGAACGTGGGCGCGCCGGGCAAAATGCTTAGCGGTATTTCGCTCGTCGCTACGTTCTGCGTTCAAATTCCGCTGAGATCGACTTTGCCTTTCATCCTTTCGGGGTCGGTAAATTAAGTACCAGTTGCGTTCTTGGGTCGATCTAATCGACTGCCCCCCCCCCTCCTCAAAAAATTCGGGCCTGGTGCCTAGAGTAGAAAAGTATGTATGTATGTATGTATATGAAATTTAGGTTACTAAATATATGTTTATGACATATTTCAACTGTTTATATCTAAACGCTGCTTGGTGGTGATATGTATCACCAGAAACATATGTATCTAATATCTACACATACAGATACAGGTAGGAGGGTCAGATTGAAACTTAGATGGGTCCCCGGGCAAATATGCTTTTGGGGCCCCTGGGCCAATAAGTTTTGGACCTTTCACCCCCGCCAACGATTTTGCTAATTCAAAACTTAAGATAATAAATCTAGGGGGCCAAAACAGTTTGAAGAGGTCCCAAAATTTTAAAGGGCTTCAGCAAATTCAGAGGGACTCAGTTAAATTTAACGACTTTTTAAATCTGAAAGGGTCCAATAAATCCAGAGAGGGCGCTCCATAATTTGAAAAGAACTCTGTTGGATTTAAAAAAATATAAGCAAGTAAAAAACAAAATTACAAATTATTTGATTGCTGTAAATATACTTTTGAATTTTTAATTCCAAGCTTTAGGCTTCTCTAAGTTAAAGGCCCCTCCCCTTCTCCCTCTCCACTAGCTTGCAGGTTTCTGAGCCATAGCTCATATTGGTCCATATATAAATCCTGTCCTGTATGTAGGTCACGGTTGAATTCGAACACAGAACTCAAGGAACTAGAACACAGTTTACAAGGCATCTCCCGTTCGCCAGTATTCTGGCCAAGTCAGACACCCAGACTAGCAATTTATTTATCAACCCTTTAAGGACGAACGACAAATTTTTACCTTGACGAAATTTGAACTCAGAATTAAATAAATACCGCAAGGTATTTCATCTGATGCTCTAACGACTCTGCCATTTCACCGTCCTGGTTACTGAACAACAACAACAACAACAACAACATCATTAACTGCACTCCAGTTCCCACTGCTTCCTTCTCTCACAATATCTGGCTTGGTGCCAACGTAAGGAAATACCATTATCTTCAGTGATACCTTGACTAAATGAGAATATGCCTTTGGCATTTCGCCAAAATACAAATCCAGGTAACATAAACGAGGAATGTATGTGATTACAGTTGAGACTAAACTTAGATTTCCTAATAAGAGAGAGAGAGAGAGCGGGGAGCGAGTGTGAGTGTGTCTGTGATTGTGTGTACGCATGCGTGTATTTATCTCGGATAAAACATTCAATTGCATCCGGTGATGAGGCTCCAGCTCGAGAGTATGGAATTACTCCTAAATAACCATTATGCTTAATTCTGGGATCTTTTTTAAAACGGGGCCCACATTTTTCATTAACGAAACACTTTGAAACTTGGAACACTGGTAGAATGTGTCATATAAAACATCTTTTTCTCTTAGTCTTCTTTAAAAAAAAAGAAATCCATAAGTTATTCCATGTTAAAGTTTTCGTATTTCTGTAATTTCAACCAATCACTGACGTCCATTCAGCCGATATACATTAAGTGCCGACTACATAAACAAACGATTCTGAAACAATTAACCCTAACCCTAACCTTAGGGTTAGGGTTAGGGTTAGGGTTAAAGCAAATTTAAAATGAAAAAAGCAAATAAAACGAAGGTATGGAGATTAAATACGCTTTACATCGCTTAATCAGCCAAAGGAGTAAATATAAACAACTGAATACTTGTCAGTGATTGGTTGAAATTATCGAAATAAGACAATTTTTTACATGAAATAAATTCGAATACAAAAATATTTTTCTGTTCTATAACACAAAATAGATAAGTATATAAAGTTTGAAAGTCTTTCCGTACCAAAAACACTACGTAAAACATTAATGAAAAATGTGGCCCCCGTTTTAAAATAGATCCTAATTCTGTTCTATCCTGAGAGTGTAGCATCTGTCAAGTGGAAATATCTACCCCCACTTAATAGCGTATATGAAAGTTCCTCTCGTGGAGTGAATTGAATAGCTTTGATTAATTAAGCCTGGTTATCGCTCTGGACGGTTAACAGAGGAAGTAGTTTTTGTGTGAGGCAGATGTATAGGTAGAATAAACACAAGAAATCTATAGTAAAATGCCTGTGGCGGGGCGAGGATACTAGTTGACAGCTTCCGTCATCTGGGTGACCAGGTCAGCAGTGGAGGTGGATGCTCCGAGAGCATAGCTGCAAGAATAAGAAGAAGCTGGGCAAAGTTCAGAGATCTAGCTTTGTTGGCAACCAAGGGCCTCTCCTCCAAAAGGAAAAGTAAAGGTAAAAAAAGGCAAAGTTACCTACTTTAGTCATGCCGACTCATGGGGGCCAATTTCCCGGTTTCCAGTCCTTCGCATGGTTATTCATTTTTGCCAGCTGAGTGGACTGGAAGAACGGGAAATGGAGTGTTTTGCCCAAGAACACAATGCATCACCCGGTCCCGGAGTCGAAACCACAATCTTATGATCATGTGTCCAACATCCTAATCATTAAGCCACGATACTTTCTAGGGGTAAGCAAATAGGAATTAAACAGTTGCTACCCACGGACAAAAATCGTGTTACACAATATCGTAATATATCGATCTTTCTGTCTGTTCAACATTTCATTCATTATTTCTCTATTTGCAGGTTCTACACTCGAGAATGTCTCCAAAAGCAATAGCGCTGTGTATTGGTGCGGTAATGGCGGTGGCCATAATCGCAACACTTTTGGCCACTTCCATGAAGAAATTGCAGACATATGAAGGTAATTCAGAGCACATTTGTAATTATGGGCGCGGCAGTGTGCCAAGAAGTATGTTTCTCAACCACACGGTTCTGGGTTCCGTTGCGTTGCGTGACACTTTGGACAAGCGTCTTCTACCTTAGCTCCATATATGTGTGTGTGCTTGCGCGCGCGCGCGTCTGTCTGTGTGTGTGTGTGTGTGTATGTGTCTGTATGTGAGTGTGTGCGTGTGTCTTTATATTTGTCCCCTACCACCACTTGAAAACCGGTGTTGGTGTGTTTACATCCCCGTAACCTACAGGTTCAGCAAAAGAAACTGATAGAATAAGTACCAGGCTTAGAAAGGACAATAAATACCGGGGTCGATTCATTCGACTAAAATTCCTCAAGGCGGTGCCCCAGCATGGCCACAGTCTATTGATTGAAACAAGTAAAAGATAAAAAGTGAAAGATGAAAGATATATATCGTCATTAGCTACAGGAATCCAACTGCCCAACTGTTTCTGACAGTAAGAGTAATAAGGGAGTGTCTGTAAAACTATGCAGAACAAATATCACAAAGGACTTCGTTTACAAAGAGTGGATTTTTTCTTTTTTTTACTGATATACAATGATCTCCCCTTCTCTCCTTCACTCACACACACATACACATGCACTCATACTCAACTTGGTCACCTAGATAACGGAAGCTATCTGCTACTTCTAGCTTGCCACGCTGGTAGTTGACGAAGTCTATTTTCTACACATTTTCAGCATTTATTGTACCTGTGTTTCCACACACAAAAGCTAATTTCCCTGTTAACCTTCCTCTGATATTGTTGCACCTTTTATGTGTCCAAAGCTTACACTGGGTGCATCTTATGGAGTTTCTACCTACGCCTTTTCTACAAATTGAGCACGGTCATTTACCTGAAGGGGTTTGTGATTTGTCTGTCTTCCTACTTACTAAGAATTTGGTCTTAAAATTGTAATTATATGTCTTTTTCTTGTCTAGTTGGTCTCATCTACAACAAAATTACCAAAAAACTCCATGACAATCCAAAGTTTGAAGGACTTCATCTTGGACCCCCTGGTTTCAGTTTTATCATATTCCCTAATGTTTACCAAACCAAGACCTTCAATGGCATAATGGTAAGTTCCTTATTTTATTTCTACATAGAAACACTACCCACTGTCTCACTTCTCTCTCTCTCTTTCTTTCTATCTTTCCCTCTCACTCTCCTTCTCACTCATTCCCTCTCTCGCTCTCTCTTCTTAATCTCATTCTTTCCGGCGTCCCGTCCAGGCGGGAATATACCTGCCATGTTTCTGGGGGCTTGATGGTCCAAAATATATGTGTGTGTGTGTGTGTGTGTGTGTATTCTTTTATAAATATATATTCTTATACATATCTATATATTCTTTTATATATATAATATATATATATATATATATATACATATATATATATACACACACACACATATAT
>NC_069002.1:1619594-1628267 GCF_001194135.2 Octopus bimaculoides | reverse complement strand
GGTGGTGCCCCAGTATGGCCACAGTCAAATGACTGAAACAAATAAGAGAATCAATATTTTCCCCTCCTCTCATTCCAGGTCAACAACATCAGACGTCCTAAACCATATGAAAAAGCCATTCGGGAGAAAGAAAGAGCGAGAGAAGATATATTGGTAAATGAAATTCCACTGTTTTTCATGTGAATATTTTTGGTGCTAATGGTTTTTTTTATATACGGCGCCGTGTTTTACAATCCTGTAAATAATAATAATTAATTTCCTTAAAATAATAGGTGTATATATAAAAACATAGTTTATATTCATATAAAAGAAGAAAAAGAAAATGGAGATTGGAAAGTTAATAATTGCTTATTATTATATATATACACACACACACATATATATACATGTTTATACACAGGAACTTGACTCGTTTGTGCTTCACAGTGGAATCGCACCTGGACCCTGCATGGCTGGGAAGTGAACTTGTTAAGCCTATCTTTATACTTGGATTGCGACTTGCTCCTCCTCATTTCTCTCTGTTATTCCAGGTGGCCAAACAAGAACGACCGAAACAGTTGATTGAAGCGGAAACAAAAATGAAAGAAGCAATAGCCGTTTCTAATATCACTTTGGAGAAAGCCAGGTCGAGGGCAAGAATCAAGAAGAAACAGTAAGAGCTTCACACAAAACAACTGCTGCTCCTGCAGCTATTACTGTTACTACTACTACTACTACTAACATTACTGTCGTGTCCCATCACTGTCATCATCATCTTCGTCATTGTTATTACTCTTGTCATCGTCATCACCAATGTCACTATAATCAGCACTTTCATTATTGTAGTCATCTTCATCGTCAGCAGTCATCATCTTTGTTAGCTTTATCGTCGTCATTGTTGTTGTCAACATCTTTGTCATCATCATCTTTATTGTTGCTGTCAACATCATCATCATCTTTGTTATTGTCGTCATCGTCATCATCATTTTTATTATCATTTTGTTGTCATCATTATCTTTATTGTCATTGTTGCCATCATCACTCATTGCTGTTGTTGTTGTTGTTTATTACTACTGCTACTACTACTACTGATTTCACCACTGCCACCTCCACAATCACTGACACAACCTTACCTTCCCCGCTGGTACTAATACTAATATGACTTTCAGCAGCAGCACCACCACCACCACCATCAAATTCTGATCAATATCCTTCTTTTTGTTGTTCTTCAGAGCTGAGGCAGAGGCCAGTGCCATCATTATACAATATCAGAAAGAAGCAGAATCTCTCCAAAATGTCTTGTCATCTGAAGGCCTTAATTACACTAACGAAGGGTTCCTGCAATATATGGCTATCCGCATAATCTCATCACTTAACAGTCCTCTCCATGTTGGAATGAATCTGCCAGAAAATCCAAATTTGATTCCGTTTAGGGTCCTACCACCTCCAATACAATAAAAAATAGTCTCTTATGATTAAAATATTGAGGCATACTGGTTGTAGAGGAGAAATAATTGGTTAGTTAATTAAACTATTAATTACCATGAAATTTATAAGAAATTAAATAAATTTTACTCTAATTATTAAAAAATTTTTTGATTACATTATTTTATTTTATTTTATTTTAAATTATTTATTTGCCATCATGGGGCAGGTTTGGCCATGTGCTTAAGAAGTCTTGCTTCACACTCATGTGGTTGCGAGTCCTACTGCATGGCACTTTGGGCTAATGTCTTCTTTGACCCCCCCCCCCAGGACAACCAATAACTTGAGAGAATTTGGTAAATAGAAACTGCAGGAAACCCAGTATATGTATGTGCATAATATGTTTTTGTGTGCATTTATATATATGCATGTGCGTTTCATCATCACCATCATTGTCATCGTTGCTGTCATCACCATCGACATCATCATTAACAACAGCAACATCTGGTTTTAATGCTGCCATGGGTTTGTATTTGTGAATATACGCTTATAGGTGCTAACATGGCCTTGTGGTAAGAAACTTGCTTTGCAAACTCATGGCTGAATATTCAATCCTGCTGTGTGGCACCTTGGGGGAAGAGTCTTCTATAGTCTCAGGACAACCAAATCCATGTGAGTGTCTTTGGTAAATGGAAACTGAAAGAAACCCGTCATGCATGTGTGTGTGTGTGTGCGTGCGTGCGCGCATGTGCATGTACAGTACCAGGCAAACAATCCAGGAAGCCTGGGACTAGAGGTATCCCAGATATTTGGATTTTCTGGTTGTCAGAGGACAGTCTAAGTACATACCTAGAATACAAAATAAATTATGGAAAATAAAAAATTTTGAAAAGTTGTATTTAACAGATTGAAATTAATACGTTTTTTTAAAGCAGAAACTGTTTGATATAATTAATTCACTTAAAATTTTGTAAAATATATAACACACTTTTCCATGCAAATAGCAGAATGGTTAATGAGTGAAAATTGAATGAAGAAAAATAAAGAGCATGATTTTAGTTGACTGATGCAGGCACAAATTAATGTAATTCAAAAATAGACAATCTTTAATCTCTATCAATCCACTTCAAAAACAATTTTTTTTTTACTAAATACAAGATACAGTATATTTGCATGGAATTGCATGATATTTCCAGATTTCTAGAAATTCCAGATATTTAGAAGCCATATAAAAGGTCAAGTGCTATATATATATATATATATATATATCTATACTGGATCATCCCATTAACAATGTGGTTTTTTTCAATTGCATGAACTAAAAGTCAGAGGGGTACAGGTGAAACTGCATGCATCAACTTGCTATAAAAACAGGTAGTAATTTTGCCTTGTAATTATTCTTAGTGCAAGTTTTGAAGAGTGCAGTTTGATTTTAACAGTTATTTTTTCAAAATTTTAATGGAAGTGACTAAGGAATATATTTGGCATATTTTGTTTTATGAATTCAATAAAAGCAACAGCGCAATGGAAAGTGTGAGGAATATTAATGCAGTAAATGGGGATCAGACAAGAGTAAGCCAGCGTCAATGGTGGCTCCAGAAATTCCGAGCCAAAAACTACAGCCTAGAAGATGAGCCTTGTCCTGGAAGGTCTGTAGAGCTCAACAAAGATGCCCTGCAAACCCTGGTGAAACAAAATCCCACCATAAATGTTAAGGAACTAGCAGAGAAGCTTGGATTCAATCATTTAACCATTCATCGACTCTTAGGTACCATCAGAAAAGTCAGCAAACTGGGACAATGGGTTCTTCACAAACTTTCCAAATCTAATCGCGCACAGAGAGTGAATATGTGCTCTTCTTTGCTGTCATGTCTCACAAATGAACCATTTTTTGACCGAATAATGACTGGTGACGAGAAGTGAGTTCTCTATAAAAATGTCAAGCAGTGAAGACAGTGGGTAGAGAAAGGAGAAACACCAGCACCCCAGGCTAAAGAAGGTCTTCACCCATGTAAGGTGTTGTTATTTGTTTGGTGGGATATGAAAGGTTTAGTCTACTCTGACCTTTTAAACCCAAACCAAGCAATAACAAAGGAATCATGAAATAAGTACCAGTTACATGCTGGGGTTAATGTAAGCGACTGGCCCCCTTCCCCCCAAAATTTTCAAGGCCTTGTGCCTAGAGTAGAAATAAGGAGAGTGTTTCCCAATCAGAGTTCCTTTTGAACCTTAGTTTCTGTGAGAGATCTCAAAGAAATTCTGCCAGAAGTAGTGAAGATTACCATCATCATCTTTATGCCAGCTTCTCTATGTTTGCATGGATGGATGGGTTTTCGTAAAGCAGATTTTCTATGGCTGGATGCCTTTCATGTCATCAACCCTCACCTGTTTTCAAGCAAGGTGATATATTCCCCTCCATGGCTAGACAAGTTTTTGCAGAACTTTGGAAACGAATGGCACTGCTTGTATGACAGGGATGCTCGTTTACTACAATCTAGCAATATCAGAACGGGAAGACATACATGCACACATTTTATACACATAGATATGTGTGTCCAGTCTTCATTCTCACAACTACCTTGACTACATCTGTTACAACCACTTCTTTTATCTGTTACTACAACTACTACCATCACCACCACCACAATCATCACTACTACCACCGCTTTGCTATTACTAATACTGCCTTGCCCACCACCATCAAATTCTCACCAATATCCTTCCTTTTGTTGTTCTTCAGAGCTGAGTCAGAGGCCAGTGCCATCCTTATACAATATCAGAAAGAAGCAGAATCCCTCCAAAATGTCATGTCACCTGAAGGCCTTAATTACACTAAGGAAGAGTTCCTGCATTACATGGCTATCCGCATAATAACATCACTTAATAATACTCTCCATGTTGGAATGAACTTCCCAGAGAATCCAAATTCAGCTCCTTTCCGGCGCCCACCACCCTACGTCACAACAAGAAGATAGTCACCTACTATTAAAATGTTGAGATGTACTGGTCGTTGAAGAGAAGTAATTGGTTGATTAATAAAATTAATAATTAATAATTAAATAAATTATTAAAAAATAAACTTTAATCTTTTTTATTTTGCTTTTTGATACCATTTTGTAATTTTTTTCTTTTTTTATCATTTTGACCAAAGCTTAGCAGTGTGGTTAAGCTTGCTGCCTTAATCAATATTAATGATGAAAATAACAAAAATTGTTGCATTGAGAAAAACAAAAGCAGAACAATATTCCACGGCCAAAAAATTTATTGGCAAAAAAATAGGACAAAAAGAAACAATTAAAAAAAAGGAAGGAATGGTGAAAATATTTACAATTAAAAAATTTTTAAAGTAATTACATGTGTATGCACATCTACACATGTATATTAAGTGTGTATATATATATATATATATATATACGTGTGTGCGTATTTATATATACATATTATATATGAATGTGTATGTACATATATAGATGTATGTATACATATGTAATGTATATGAGTGTTTGTATTTACCAAACATTGAGATGCCTGTTTTAGTGGATTTTTTTTCTTCTTAATTTTGATATATTTTTACCGTATTTTTGTGACTTGAATGAAGGAAGATTATCAGCAGGGAATGGCAACGACTCTAGAAACAACAGTCTTCTGCACACATGTATACAAACATAAACATATACATACACACACACACACCTGTACATATATATATATATATATATATAAACATGTATATATATATATATGTGTGTGTATGCATGTATGTTTCCCTTGGGATATTGTTTATCTTTGTTATTTTGAGATGTTGGTGGGGCAGTTGTTCGGTGCTGTATTCGGTTGGGTTAGATCGTGTTTAGTTTGGCTTGCACTGGATTCTGGTTGAAAGTTTCACAAGCAAGTACCAAACATCTCTTGGGTACATGTACCTCAGGATGATGACGTAGAGCAAATCGCTATTGATTATGTGTGTGTGTGTGTGTGACTATATATATATACATATATATACATATATATATATATATATATATATATATATATATATATATATATATATATATATATATATACATATGTATATGTATGGATACACACACACATACATAACATTCCTCAGGCTTGCTCCAATATTTAACAGTGTCCAAAATGTTTTTTTTAAAACAGGTAATCCCCTTTTCTTTCCCACATTTCTTCTCCATCTTCTTCCCATAAAGTTCAATACTGATCAATCTCTAATCATTCAGCACCCTGAAAATACAAAAATAAACCATATCAAACTATATACATATATATTCAGAATTCAGGAAATATTCCAACAACCCAATGACTCTGAGAAAGGAAACTGTCATAAACTCACCTCTTTGGCTTTGCGTAGTTTAGCTTCCATTCTGAAAGAAAAAGGCAGAAATCAGATTAATCTTAGAATATAGCAACAAAAACAATTGTTTCTAATTAGGCACAAAACCAGTAACTTAGAGGGGAATGGGTATGACCAGTGGGTTCTTTGTTCCTTTAACATTTAGATAACCCTGTTAAAATGTAATGCTTGCTTATCCACATTGTTTTGAATTAATCATGTATTATATAAGAATCCTATCCAAATCCATTTTGCCTTTCATCCTTCCATAGTTGATAAAGTAAATATTTGGAGGGAGTCAGTCTAATCACTCCTTATGCTCTAAAAAGTAAGGGCAGACATACATCCTAGATGGCGAAGGACCCATGGCGCAAAAGAAGAGAAAAGGGCCGTTATTTACTTGTGCCTTGATTTTGCTTTCCCTTTTTTGTGTCTTATCGTACTTTTGGTGACCTTCCCGGAATGGTTCTGTGCCGAAGAGTGATTGGTCGTGCTGTTGTTGGTCATCGTTAGCTGTCCATTAGGGGTGGAAGAATCGTTGTTGTTTGTTTCTGGTTGACTGCCGGCATTCGTTGCTTCTGACGTCGGACTTGCAGCTTCCCCTGCAGACAGACAGAGATGTCACCAATGACAACAAATAATGAGAAACAACAGAAAACAAACATAAACAAACACATATAAAAATCTTCCCAACCTTCCCTCTGCCTCAACCAATTCTTAAACCTTTCAGCATTCACATTGTTCCATCAAATGTAAGGCTTAATTATTCTCATTGTTTTTAATCAATCTGCTTAATCTTTTAGCATACAAATAAGCACACACACACAGAGTCAGTGCCACAAAGTGTCAAAGAGTTAAATACTCACGTTTTTCAGAGTTGTCTGCAATTCCACTCACAGCCTGAAAAGACAAATTGAGGAAAATGTGATGTTTTTTTTTTTTAACACTTAATCAGAGAGAGAAGGGCCATGGCCACGTCCCTTTATTTCTGTGACGAGATTCAGATGAAGACAGGAAGTTGTCCTCAAGCCAGTCTACTCATCTCATATGCTGAGGGTTCACCTTGACACTTCCCAGGTTTAGACATCCTCATCGAGAATTGGCAAGGAAGGACACTACTTGTACAACAGTGATACTTGTTTACAACAACAAATGCAATGTCAAGACATCTGCACACACCTATGCACCTGACAAGTTCCTTCTGTCACCTGTCAAAGCCACTCACTCACAAGGCTTTGCTTGGCCAGGATCTATAATAAAAGACACTTATTCAAGGTACTGATTACAGGTAAGTTCACCACCATCAATTCACCGTGAGAAAAGTTCACCACGAGGTAAATTTACCAAGAAAATATATCCATAGTACCTCACCATTAATAGTTAAAAAACTATTTTATTGAAAAAGAAAAAAAAAAAAAATGAGAGAAAAACTGAAGTTGAAAAATTATGCCAAAAGAGGTGAACTGATGACAGTGAACTTAGGGGACATGCAAGGGGCTGCACTGTCGGCCTGAGACTGAAACCATGTGATTAGGAAATAAAGAAGAAAACTTAACAGCTTTACTAAAAAAAAGACCTAAAGTTAGACTCACCACGGCAGAAGTTACTGAAGATTTGGAAAATAATCGATCAGCTTCTTTGAATTTTCGATTCCGTTTATCCGCTTTGCTGTTGGTATTTCTGAAAGTAGAAATCACTCAAATTGATAGATTTAAGAAAAATTTTTCTTGATTTATTGATCATCAATCAGAGGAAAAAAAAAAATGTTTCATTTATTATTATGGCAGCATTGTTAAAAAGTTGGATAAAATGCTTTGTGATTCTAACTCTTTAGATTGTGAGTTCCAATTCTATAAAGGCTAACTTTGTGTTTCATCCCACCAGGATCAATAAAATAAAACATCAGTCAAGCGCTGCCACTGTGTATCTAGGACTACATTATCTGATGTGTCCTTTTTGCTTATTAAGATGGAAGGTTGCGATTAGGATAGGTTTAGCTCATTCCCACTCAATGTCAGTTCGTCCATTTCATTGTTTACGTTCCATTCCATTGCAGATCAATGCCATTCTACAATACAAAAAAAACTACACCAAATGGAATAAATCAGTTTGCCATAAAGAAAGGAAACCCAATATTTCAAGCTGTAAACATTTTGTCACGGGGTTCTGTCAGGAAACATTTGACTTCTCTTCTTTACATCAAAATAATTTATGTTACTTTATGAATTTCACTTACTTTAGCTCATCTGTTACCACATTTCTCATAAAATACACTGTTTGTCACCATCATCATCATCACCATCACCATTTAACATCCGTTTTCCCATTAGTATATTTGTCAGTTGTTTTTGTCACGCATTCTGTCTTTCCACACAGAATGGGTGACACAACAAACTAGATGAGGACAAATATCCGTCAAATGTAAATAATGTAAACAATATACATAATTCCGCATCTCTCAAATACAGAACTGTATCAACTCACTTGTTGTTGGTCAGATAACGATCCCAGCCTTTAATTATGTTTCCATACAACTGAGTGTCTTCTAAGTAGCTGCCTTCAAATGCATAAATCTGTCTTTCTAAATTGGCCAAAGTCTCCTGGAAATATAGAAATAATTATAAAAGAAAAGAAAAAAACAGGAAATTTATCAAATAGAAAGAGACAAAATAAAAATAAAAAAATTTTAAAAAAGCAAGTGCAGGTGTGGTTGTGTGATAACAAGCTTCCATCCCAACCACATGGTTACAAGTTCAGTCCCACTGCATGGCACCTCTAAGTTACGGAGACGTAAACACAGCAACATCGGTTGTCAAGCGATGGTGGGGGACAAAAACACACACACAGACACACACACACACACACACACACACACATATATATAACACACACGCACGCACGAAAACATACACAATATA
>NC_069002.1:1615038-1619472 GCF_001194135.2 Octopus bimaculoides | reverse complement strand
ATATATATATATATATATATATACGATGAGTTTTTTTTCAGTTTCCGTCTACCAAATCCACGGCCCGAGGCTATAGTAGAAGACGCTCAAGGCGTCACGCAATGGGACTGAACCTTGAACCAGGTTGTTGGGAAGCAAGATTCTTACCACACGGTATGTGCAATGAACCGCTTATATTTCTACAATACACAAAATATTTCAACAAATTTTTCGTAGGTAGGTGGATGGGTGGGTTGGTGCGGTTAGGGTTGTGCGTGTGTTTATGTTAAGTGTTTGACAAACCAACCTCGATTACAAAAAACGGTGTCACCTCGAAAAGGCAACCTAGCCAATCAATAGAAATATAAATCGATACAAATTGAAAACAAAGGATCCAGATCGCTCTAATCGATTGATTCCTTTGGATCCTTGAAGGCGGAACCCTAGCAAGGCCGCAGCACACAATGAATTAATAAAAAAGAAAAGAAAAATATCGTATGAAAATAAAAGATGAGAGTCACGGCTAGATCGCCTCTGTTCATAGATCTGTTTGAAGCGACTAAAACAATAACATTAACACATGTGAGTTAAGTAGGTCATCACGACAATGTGGTCGTTTGAAGCGGTAGAAGAAATAGCAGCTAAATCACCATCTAACGCTTTATAAAGACTTTTTTAAAAAAATCAAAATAATGGAAGAGCAATCGAATAATTTAATTTGAGGTAAAGGAACGGCAAGATGCTAAGATGGTCACGACTGGGTTGAGTATGATCGGTGGCCTGCTTAGGACAGCAAACTTGGTGTTAAACAATAACGGAGAATAATACGTTGGATAATGTAGTCTATGAAATTAATAAAACGAGATGGTCACGGCCAGAATGCCTCTGATAACAACAGATCCACTCGATCAGGCTGCTCTGACCTGTGGCTAAACAACAACAATACTAAAGGACGAACACATTGGATAATGAGTAATGTACATTACTTAATGAAAAAGGGGGAAAACGGGTTAGTCACGGTTGGATTGCCCTCGATTTTGAGTAATTCGCAGGGGTGGGGAGGACTAAAGAACAACAACAGCTGTGATTAGAAAAGAGAGAAGTATGCGGAGAGAGATGAAAGAGACATATAAACAGAATGAGGTCAGAGAGAAAAAGGGAGCGGCTGGTCAATGAGAAATAATAAAGCCTCCCGCCAAGATGGAGGAAATCGGTTTCATTTCACAAATAAACATTTATCTTTAGCATTAAAACATTTAATAAACAAAACACAAATAGATGACGTAATCACAAATTGAATTGTGCTTCCTCTTAATGCGATTCTTACCGCGATTTCTGTCCTTCGTCGAACAAGTTCAGCCAATTCGGTTCGGGTATCCAGAGTAGCTATCTGGCGTTGGCTCGCCATGTTTAGAGAGAAAAACAACGACAGCGTGTTTAGTACGACGATTCTGATTGGTCGATTGCATGACTGAGTATATAACACTGACATTTTGATTGGCTACTGTTAGGCTACTTCAGTTTACCAGCAAACTATCGCAGCTGGGTGCTTAATAGCGAACCGAGGTATTTTAATTGATTAAAATTCCGCTCTTAGTGATGTTGACAAATAATTATCCCAGTGACTAATGTTGTCCTAGAAAACACGGTAGACAAGGCTTTATTTAGGTTAATTAGATATAGAATGCAGTGCGGACTGGGAATGAAATTGATATTTAATAGTACGAGAGACAGCAAAGATCATGTTTCTATGGTATTAAACCTCATCAGCTAATTTTAGTGAAACACTTTGTAAGGAAACCGCAAAGAAGAGACACTCAAAGACGTAGAGAAATAGAGGGCATGGAAGTAGTATATATATGTATGTATGTATGTATATATATGTAAAAGATTTAGATTCGAAATTGAATGTGGTACTTACGTTTAGGCACCAGAATATAGTATGGTATTATCCAAAACAATTCCAAAAACAAGGTGATCAAAAATCAGTAAAAGCAACACGGATTTTAAAGGTTATTGTAGTACGCTCGTTTCATGCTACTCCATTTATTTAAGTAATGCGAGCATTACATTAATGCACAAGAATATAGAAAATTACAGCAGAATGGATATCTTTTTTTGGTGGTGGTGGGGTTTATTTGTCTTTCCCAACCTCCACCCTCCTTGTGTTCAGTGTCTGGTACAGTTCGTGGTCTTTTACGAGAAGATGATTTTCCCCTCACCTTTAATGACTTCGATGATTTCGTCTCTTTTCACCTGAGTCCGGTACCTGTTTTCCGTTTTTCTCGCTCTAATATGCCGGCCATTGCTCGCAGGACCTCACCAAGACACCTAACTGGATCTCCTCTGGCCATGATTCTTGTGTGTAGGCGTAACCATGTGCATCATTGACTGTATGCCCTATTCAATGGATCCTCTTTCATTCTTGCATCTGTAGGTTTGTTGTTAAAACAGTGTTAGAATACACTTTTTGGAGAAAGAACGAGATGCGAAAAGCTCCACGTTCAAAAATTCATGTCATGCAATCTTTTAGTTTGGCAGGTCCTATTTTGGCCCAAGTTTCTTGTGATCCAAATTGCATCGCCGTGGACTTTCGCTCTTCCCTCTCCATCATACACACACATACATACATACACACATGCACACATACATACATATACACATACATACATACATACGTTTGTACGTATGTACGCACGTATTTATATATACACATTCCCAGTGATAACGCTGCGTTTCGATATCCGACAGAGGGCAACACTGGACAGATAAGACATTTTTACAACTTTTACCATAATGGAGAATTTCCGTCTCCATGGTAACTGCTGTGAATCTGCCTTTAGATGTTGGAATACGTTACAAACATATTCTAACTAACCTAAAGTTTTCATATATATATATATATATATATATATAAAGAAGCACCAATTCAAGCAATTGTTTCTAAAATTGGAACAAGACCAGGAATTGGTGGGGCAGAGCCTAGTCGACTATATCGTCTTCAGTACTTGACTGGTCCTCATCTCATCCTGCCCGGAAGGGTGAAAAGTAACTCCTAAGCTCGGCTGGATTTGAACTCAGAACCTAAACACCGGAACACATACAAGGAATTTTTTTTTACTCTATAATTATTCTGCAAATTCACTACTTCCTCCAAACACACACACATACATGCATTCGAGGGCGCACAAACAATGAAATAAACATATTTTGTTAATTGCAGCGTAATCATCGGGAGTTACCTCCCTTTATCCTCCCTAACAACGTGCGAAGCGAAATCACAAAAATGACATTGAAGCCCCGTAGAGGAGATCGTGTCCACCACCCAGTCGGTTTTATTGCTCGTTCCAAGCTGTCAAAAAGAACCGTGGTTTAGCCATGAGGGTCCTAACTTCACAACCAGACTAAACATATGGATTTCACTCCTCATACACATTTATTCATTACGCACTCTGTATTACTGTTATTATTCTTGCGACAAGAAGTCCTCTTCTGGTAATTGAGTCACCACACTTCACATTCTTTCCGGACGATATGGCATTTCAGCTTCCACTGAGGTATTGTAACATACTATTATAATATCATATGTCTTATATATATATATATGTAAACAAAAAACGATTACCGGCACAAAACCGAACGTACCACCAACCGTATAGAAACAATATGCCACAGTCCCATATTCACAGATGAATACTTGTTTTCATTTAAGTGTTATCTTAGATTAATTAAAATGAGTTAATAATTACCATTTTATGTTACACTTTATACACATATGACACCGCACTTTGGTAATTTTGTAAACATTCTAGGATTCCACACGTGTTGTGTAAAATAATACTTTATAAGTCAACGAGGAAGTTGCCGATGTCTACGGCGCACATAAACTGCCTTTATGATTTTGTCGTACATTATTTTTATAGGCAAAAAAACAATATATTTTAGAATTTGATGATGCAGGCGTTTGGTGAGTGGTTTACTTCTTAACCGCGTTGTTCCTTGTTCAGTCCCACTTCGTACCACCTTCTAATGTAGCCTTGCACCGAACAAAAGACTTGTGAATGGATTTGGTAGACGGAAACTGAAAGAAGCCCCATCTTATGTATGTATGTATATATATATGTGTGTGTGTGTGTGTGTTTTGATGCAAACAGGGAAAATAGAACTCAAAATATGCGGATGTGGATATTTGGGCGGGATGTGTTTCGATGATGGACACCCGGCGGTGTTGACCGATTTGTTTATGTCTCCGTAACTTAGCGGTTCGGAAAAAGAGAATGATAGAATAAGTCCCAGGCTTAAAAAAAAGGGTGCGTTCGTACCACTAAAAATTCTTTAATGTTGTGCCCCAGTATGGCCGCAATCTAATGACTGAAACACGTAAAAAGATAAAAGGTATTTCCGACGATTCCAGGTTGTTCTGAAGGTTGTTTACTTAGACTCGATTTTACATGC
>NC_069002.1:1612366-1614558 GCF_001194135.2 Octopus bimaculoides | reverse complement strand
CGTAAAAAAAAAAAATTAATAAATAAGTGGGGGAAAGGTTCAGATTACATATAGTCCATCTCTACCGTTTTTTTTTTTATTGACTGTTAACTATCGAACAGCTAAAATTTCCAAATGTTTTATTTCATTTTTCTTTTTTCTTTTTCCTGCAGATCTCTTGGCTTACAATGTCTGAGAAAGTTTCCCAACCAAAGATTCAGTTCTGAAACTGCTACCATAACAGAATCAACAAATGTACCACCAGTAAAATCCAGACATAAAAAGTTTGTAATGTTTTGTTTTGTTTTTGTTTGTTTGTTTTTATATCATCATCACCATCATCATCATCATCATAATTTGTAAGCATGGTTGTGGGCTACACAAAAGTTCACTTGACATCTGCATGGTTTCAGGTTCAATTCCAATGAGTGGAACTCGAGGCAGGTGTTTGCTGCTATAGTCTTGTCCCAGCCAATTGCTTGTGGGGGAAATTGGTGGACAAACTGTGCAAAAGCCCAGCATGTGTGAGTGTGTAAGCGCAGGCGTGGCTGTGTGGTAAGTAAAGTGTTGATGATGGTGATTATTATTCGAACGTTTTCTTTTCGGACAAAACTCTTTGTACTTTTTGTCCTGAATTTGTCCTTACATGTTTTTTTATTAATATTAGCCCTTGTGGCCAATAAAACAAGAATTAATTATTATTATTGTTATTATTATTAACTATTTCAGGAAGAAAAAGAAGTTCCTAGCTAGCTCTTCATACTGCAATTCAAAGGCACAGGTGAACAAATCTACAGTCAACAATCAATTCCGACAGTAAGCTAATTAATTCATTAACTAATCAATTAATTTGAAATGAAATTGCCAAGTGTAGACATGGGTAACTGATTGTCTGGTTAAGGGGGCTGAACAGGGAAAGTGATGGTGGTGGTGGTGGGTTTTTTTGTTGTTGTTGAAGTAACACCAGGTTGGTAATTCTGTTCAAAGTGATTTATGATTTTATAATACAAATCGTCAACAACTGGCACTCTATTGGTTCCTGCAACAAGGAATCCAGTTGATCTGATCAACAGAACGGCCTGCTTGTGGAATTAACATGCAAGTGGCCGAGTGCTCCACAGACACACGCTTACCCATAGTATAGGGAGATTGAGTGTGACACGGTGAGTGACAAGGTTGGCCCTTGCTGGATAAAAATGTTTAGCAGTATTTCGCTCTTCGCTACGTTCTGAGGTCAAATTCCACTGAGGTCGATTTTGCCTTTTGTCCTTTTGGGGTTGATAAATTAAGTACCAGTTATGTACTGGGATCGATGTAATCGACTTAACCCCTCCCGCTAAATTTCAGGCCTTGTGCCTATAGTAAAAAGGATTATTATTATGATTTTTAATAATTTTTCTTCTTCATTGTTTTCAGAGTTGCCATTTCTGTGACCCCCTTATATTTGATGTCCTACGATGCACAGTTAGAGGTGAGATTCCTGTATTTCCTTTTCCCTTCCACCTGTTTTTCTTCTTTTGATTGTTATTGTTTTGCTGTGCCCCATGGTGGCCCAAGTATTACAGACCAATAATAAAAGGCATTACAGCCATGACCATTTCATCATTTTCCTTCCGCCACCATAAACATAAATATATCTAGGCAAAGTCAACCTCGGCGGAATTTGAACTCAAAAACATGAAGATGGACAAAATGCCTAGCAGCATTTTGTCAGACCATGGTCGGGATTCTGCCATCTTGCCATAAAGAAATGCTACCATGCTTGGAAGCAGGAGAGTGTTGATGGAAGGAATGGCATCTGATTTTGGAAATTGTGCTCCTGCGAACCGTCAGACACATGCAGGCATTGGAAAGGCATAGCAGACATTAAAGCAATGATGATGGTGGTGGTGGTGGTGCTGATGATGATGATGCTGATGTCTTTCTTGTTTGTTCTTCATTGCAGTACAAGAACAGAGAAATCCAGGATGTCCTGCAGAAAACTATGAATCGTTTTGTCTGTTACCAGCAGTATCCTCTCTCAAACAAAATGGTAGAAAACCTGAAAAACTTTCATTTGATGTGTCCACTGGATCCCTGTTTACCATCTGTGAGTGAAGATTTTGATAATCATTGCTTGTAGAAATGAGAGGAAGTGTGAGAGACAAAGAAATGAGAGGAAGTGTGACAGACAAAGAACCATCATCCATCATATATATATATATATATATATA
>NC_069002.1:1608417-1612029 GCF_001194135.2 Octopus bimaculoides | reverse complement strand
TTTTAATGTCCACTTCTCCATGCTTGTATGGAACAGACGGCAGAGATTCTACAGAGGGATGCTCTTCCTGTTGCTTACCTCCACCTGGTTCCAAGCAAGCTAGATATTTCCCTCTTGGCCAACCATGTTTTTCACTAAACACTGCTGCTGTGAAACTAGTTTGCTTTTGTTATTGATGTATTATAACTGCTTCAAATGATTCCTGTTTTTAAAGGGTTTTTTTTTAACCCCCACGAAGGAGGTTATGTTTTTGCCGGTGTTGGTTTGGGAAATTGGGCGATTTTCAGCATGCGTGTATATGGGTGGAAATGAGCTGCTTGGTGGAGGTCTGCACCCTGTGAGTGCTTTTCTAGTTAATTATATTTATTATTGTTTTTTATTCTTTTATGCTAGAATATTATTTCTTGTTTGTTTTTCTGCTCAGGTACCAGATCTTACATAGTACCCAACACTTACTTAGCCAATGTGGGAGAGAAGCACAAGGAGATCACAAGGGTAAGTCTTAGTAGAGTCATAAAGCCATGAAGGAAATTTAAATGCCTCCTCATAATCCAGTTTTTAAGGGCTGGTTTTTGATATTCTGGGACAATGATATGAGTTATATTTACGGCCTCTGTAGCTTTATTTCAGACATTCATAGCTACGTTTACAACCTTCATAGCTACACTTACGACTCTCATAGCTACACTTACAACCCTCATAGCTACACTTACGACCCTCATAGCTACACTTACAACTGCCATAGCTACACTTACAACCTCCATAGCCACACTTACAACCTGATGAGCATGTCATATTAAGCTACCATACAGCTCTTATTGAGCAACATGTGATCAAAAGCTTCCCAGCCATGCCCACCCTGTCTTTGATTAAGTTATAACGTATCCAGAACCATATTATTTCTTGATATGTGCTTTCCTTTGCTTTTCAAGAGGGCATGATGTGATTCGGTTTAGGTTAGGCTGCTATTTCTTGCAGCTCAAGCAACCATGTTGAGGCCTTTTTCTTTGGCTTGAAGGAACTGGTATTTGGCTTTGATTTTCACCATCATCATAACACACTCACCACCACCATTTCACTGTTATCATCATCATCATCATCATCATCATCATCAACAATGGAACAGTTAATCACTTTTTCAGTCATCACTTTTTTGTCTTATTGGTAATTTTCCAGGCCTTTGGAGATTTCATTAGCACGTCTTCCATCGAGCCTTTCACCTGGCCTGAATTCGAGGGTGTGGGAAAACTGCACCAACCGACAGGACACTGGCGGATCATGTCAGTCCGCTCGTCAACACTTGGTCAGTCTATGGCCTACATTATCTTCCATCCGCAGAGAAAGTCTGAGGTTTGTATACGACATGTTCCTTAAACCACCACCAACAACAACAACTTCTGGTGGTGGAAGTGGGGGGAGAGCTTCATTTCCAAAACTTTTCTTGGGTGGTTTTCCGTATGTAGAGAGAGAGAGACTTCAGGGGGCCTGCCTTTAATCTGTAAGTAAGTCAATGAGGGCAACAAGGTTGGTGAGGGGAGAATATTAATCATCATCATCATTATCATCATCTAACGTCTGTCCTCCATGCTGGCATGGATCAGATGGTTTCACTTGATTCAGCGTACCGGAGGACTGCATCAAGTTCCACTGTCTGTTTGGCATGGTTTCTACAGCTGGATGCTGCCCTTCCTAATATGCCAACCACTTAACAGAGTGTGGACTGGGTGCTGGATTTGGCCGGTTTGAACATAAAAATACAAGTAGAATATTTGGGTCTTGTATCATCATCATCGTCATCATCGGATTAAATGCTAAAGGGTTAAACAGTTTTTCTGAAATGCATGTATGGCTGTGTAGTTATCAAGCTGGCTTCCCAACGATGTGTTTTTTGGTTCAATCCCATTGTGAGGCATTTTAGGCGAATGTCCTTCATAGTCTCAAATCTTCTCAGTGAAAATAGTCTGTGCAGATGTTATTTTACATTTGATAAAATAAGTACCAGTTATATTCTAGGGAAGGGGATGAAGCAAAAGTAAGATTTGACTCTTAGATGTATAAGTACTTGTGTCACTGTGTCTCAATAATATACAATGATATTGCAGGATATTCAAATGAAGGCCAAAGAAGAATTATTGAACTACTTTCAAAATGGTCCAGGTAGACTTTGTGGCTTGGACACACTCTTTTTCCAACCAACGTAAGTTCTCACCTTCTTTGTTAGTTTAATGATAATGTTGTTGTTGTTGCTTCTTCTTCTTCTTCTTAATTAGTAATTAATGTAAAAAGAAACAGGATAACATAGTTAGGTCATGTGCTGACAGATGATAAATGTGACTGGGTGAGAGGGAATGAATGAAAGGAAATGGAAGAATTCTGAGAAAGATATGGCTAAAGATGGAGGAGTAGGAAATAAGGATTTGCAGGGTTGGTGACGAGGGGGATGTAGATTATCAATCGAAATAAAGGGAACCAGTATGGAGCTTGCCACGCTGTCCCATAGTGAGGAAAATAACATTAAAATTCTCGTTGTTGTTAATGTGTAAGAGAGAGCTAAACATTAAACAATGTTTGATACTGAAATCCAATGCACTACTGCTGTTTCTGTTTCAGACTCAGTTCCAGAGCCAATGCCGGAATTGTGCCGTTCCAGTTACTCTATGGTCAACCGTACATTACTGAACGCCTGCTCGACTGTACATTCCGAATATCAATAGACTCTTTCTTTCAGATCAATGTCAGTGCTGCTGAGGTGTTGTATTCTGTCATCAAAGACTGCGCCAAGTTAAAACCAACTGATGTATTCCTTGACATCTGCTGTGGAACTGGTAAACCATTATTGTTTCAATGGCTCTTAGTTGGTAGATTATTGTTTCATCACACCTCTGTGACTTGGGTCGTTGATTCTAAAATTGTCTTGTTTTAATTTCAGGGTCAATTGGTATCTCGATGGCAGCTAGTGCCAAAAGATTGTTTGGTGTAGAAATTATCCAGCAAGCCATCGATGACGCTAAACTAAATGCAAAACTAAACAGTAAGTTATTTATATATTTATCATGACAGTTGCTATTCCCCTGTACTTACTGCGAGCTGTGTGCACCCCATGTTGGCAGAATGGTTAGCACACTGGATGGAATGCTTAGGGGTATTTCGCCTGTCACAACATTTTCTTTGTGCAAAGCTCAGCCTAACCCCTTTCATTATATGCGTGTGTGTATATATCACATGTACATATACACTTGTGAACACACAGACCCACCCATAGTTTTAACCCCTTATCTCCGAGCATAAAGCTACCTCCTTGGGATTTGTTGTTTTGCAAGGTGCACGACAAACTCATTAGTGCTGCTGGCCCTAATGCAACCCCTACACCCACACACGTACACTTACCTACTCAAAGGCCACTAAACCTATTTGTGGTGTTTCTTTCTCTTGCAGATGTTAACAACGTTGAGTTTATCTGTTCTCGAGCCAGTGAAGCTTTGAAAAAGATTTCTGTTGGTGCCTACTTTGATATAAATGAAACTGCTGTTGCAGTGGTAAACCCCGGCCGAAATGGCGTCAGTAAGTATGCGTTTTAGGGGTTATATACATAAGCATATATATATATATATA
>NC_069002.1:1602797-1607531 GCF_001194135.2 Octopus bimaculoides | reverse complement strand
CTCCCTCCCTCCCTCCCTACCTACCTATGTGTGTATAGTTATTTATTTGAAATATATTTATTGTTTGCAGTTTGTGCTGTCCTCCCAATGAAAAACTTCCTGGGAATCCATTCTCTCCCACTCGTGCTGTGCCTGTAGATATGTTTCCTCACACTGTCCATTGTGAGTTAGTTGTGGTCTTTGAAAGGTGAAGGAAACCCTACCAAGATGAAGATATATGAAAGCTTGATGTCAAGGTGAAAGTATACAAGCAATCTGGAGCTGTTTTTGGAGTCAGTTAAAAGTGGATCATTTTCTAAAGTTAAACAAAGCCAAACCTGTTAAAGAGAAAGTGAAACTGTGATACTTGTCAAAGTAAAACTTTGTCATTTGTCATTTCATTTGAAAATGAAACTGTCAAAAAAAAGTGTCTCACTTGTCAAAGTGAAAGTTGATCATTCGTTCAAGTAAAACTGAATCAAGCGTCCAAAATGATGTCAGGTCACTTGTCAAATTGAAACCAATTTGTTAAAATTGATTCTGTGTTACTTGTCCATTTTTCAAAACTAAAACTATGTCACTTGACAAAATGAGATTCTGTCACTTGTCAATGTGAAACTGAGCTCCTTCGCTGTTGTATGCTTCTCAAATGTTCTACATTAGTGAATATGTTCACACATCTCTCATAAGCATTTTCTAACTCTGTTGTCATTTGTTTGACATTCGCTGAAGTTTTCAAATAAACTTTGCATTTAATAAACGTTTCTCAACTGTTTTTTTCTTAATCCTTTAAATCTAAAACATGTATCTATAATAATCTCTTTAATCCTTATCCATCCTACATTAATACTTGTTGCTGTTGGCAGTGATTTTGTTGTTTAGCCACTGGTGAAACTGGGTCACACAGAACTGTTGATCAGAGATGTTCCAGCCATGACCATCCTGTCATGATACACAGAGTGTCTTGAAACAAATTATCTATTCTGAAGGTTACGGGATTGCTCAACAACACATCCTTGAGTTTTAAATGTGTTGTTGTTTAACCATGGGTCAATCCTATGAAACAACTCTATGATCATAGCTGTTCCAGCTGCCACATTCGATTCTTTTATTCATATACAAGGACTGATCAAAAAGTATGGGGTCTGTTGCTATGGTAACGGAGTTAAAGTACACAGATTGACCTTGAACGCTGTCGCACATGCAAACTAGGTTATAATGTTATTATTTTCTCACTTGCTTCTGTTGCTTGGGTGTAAAGCGAGCCGAGTGTGGCCATCTCACCACACCACAGAGGTTCCATCAATGATCATGGCAGATAAAATGTGTGTGGAAAGAGACATAGCTTGAAGGTTATCATGGCCAAGAATCTTTCCAAAAATCAAATCCCAGCTATGTTGGAACAAGTTGTATGGTAAATGAGATATAAAATCTGAAGACAGACCCTTTCCTCTCTGTGTGGTGAGAGTGATGTACTGCGTTGCACAGCAGTAAATTTTCTGAAATGAGGGAATTCGAGAAAGGAGCAAAGCAAATTTTGGCACAAGGCCTGCGATTTCAGGGGCGGGTATTAGTCGCTTAGATCGACCCCAGTGCTTAGCTGGTGTTTAATTTATCGATCTTGGAACGATGGAAGGTAAAGTCAACCTGGGCAGAATTTGGACTCGGAACGTAAAGACGGACGAAACTCCGCTAAACATTTTGTTCGGCGTGCTAAAATTTCCCCTATTTTCACTTAGAAATAATATAATCTTGCAAGTGGTTTAAAAAGTAAGGGAAGCTACTGTTTATCAAGGGAAATAATTCCCTTAAATGAACGAAATTATAGGAAAGCGCGGGAGGCTACTCTGTGAGTGAAGTTTTAGTATAACATTCTTTTCTGCTCTAGGCACAAAGCCCGAAATTTTGTGGGAGAGAGAGTCAGTCGATAAGATCGACCTCAGTACGCATCTGGTACTTAATTTATCGACCTCGAAAGGATGAAAAGCAAAGTCGACCTCGACGGAATTTGAACTCGAAACGTAAAGACAGAAGAAATACCGCTAAGCATTTCGCCCGGCGTGCTAACGTCTCTGCCAGCTCGCCGCCTTGTTTTAGTCTAATTGTGAACACCACCCCTCAATGTTGTAATGGTTGCTATTGTATTTTCTATATATCTTTTTTTTTTTTTCACTTTTTGATTAGCCTCAGCGTTTAGTGGTAAAGGTGACTCTACGTCTGACGAGTCGCCTACACAACTAAACGCTTTATAGGTGCGAAACCAATGGTCACTCTCTGACCAGCCATAACAGCTTCCTAAATATAGACAGACAGACACACACACACAAAGCAAACTAAGCAATGCACATTCATTTATACGTCTTACACACACACAAACAGAATGTGCCATAGCAAATACACACACATTTAACTAAAACAGTCTCTTTGTCTCTCCGCTTTTCTCACACACACACACTGTACTAAAACACGCGCGCGCGCGCACACACACACAACTAATATACACGCATAAAATACATACATACACATTGTACTAAAATATGCATACGTACATAACTCCACTAAAACATACAGACACACGCATACTCACACATACACATATGCACATAAATTACGCACAACAACTAACCACCACACATACATACACACACACATACAACATTTTGCACTACTCTACAAACACAGAAACATAGACCCCCCCCCACACACATGTTGGTAAATTGACATTACCCAATGGAATATAAGAATAAACTCTCTTTTCTAGTTAATATCTTGTTACAGAGGTGTTTCTGAACGAGATATTTCACACCATTTTCGCAGCTAACAGTAAATTTATGATCAGAGGTCACTATTTTAGCACCAGACACACAGCGCAATTGATCGGTGATAGGTTGGTTGGCGAGTGGTAGGGCCTTTAATTAAAGTTAACCCTTTTTATCATTCGGCACTGAATTTCGAACCCAAATCGTTCTCAGTGGAAGAAAAGATGAACCAATCTTCATAATATTGGTTTCAAATTTTGGCACAAGGTCAGCAATTTTGGGAGTAGGGATAAGTCGATTACATCGATCCCCAGTACTCAACTGGTATGTATTTTATCGACGCCGAAAGGCTGAAAGGCAAAGTCGACCTCGGTGGAATTTGAATTCAAAACGTAGAAACGGACGAAATGTCGCTAAGCATTTTGTCCAGTATGCTAACGATGTGATAATTAGAATGAGAAAGAGCTAAATCAACATTCGGCTAGTACTTAATTTCTGCTGAATAGACTGAAGTAATGGCCACCCCCTCACCATCCCGCAAAAAAAGTGCCTTGCTGAAGGGTCCACAACCAGCCCAGAAATTGAACCTACGGCTTCCTGATCGTGAGTCTAGTACCTTAACCACTGGGTCATGCAGCATGATAATGATTGCACAGCAGATCCTCAGAAAAACAAAGCCCAAGCCACGTAGATGGAAATATTGTGTTGTAACGTCCAAAAATATGTGTAAATAGACAGAAGGCCATCATTAAAGAGAAAAAAGAAATAATGTTTGTGCACTTAAACTGGTTGAAAGTATTCTGTCGAGGCTAGACCAAAGTTGAAGTCTAGTCAGGAAAAAGAGTTTGCCAAATTATAAGCCACTGTGAGGAGAAGGGAACTAAACAGCTGACTGACTAGTCTGATATCAAGCGAAGCAAGTTAAGTAACTAGTTTGTGGAGATATGATTAATTAGGAAGGTAACCCTTCATACTCGTGTAGCATAGAACTGCTTGATCAGGACAGATCTCAGATTATATGACAACAACACTGGATGGCTGATCCGCGATCCCTTTTCATTAAACAGAATAAAATAAAATAAAATCACTGATATAGTTGGGAAACTATCAAAGATGGGTCAGTGTATGGTGCAACACGGAAGCGGAAATATGCAAAGAAGACTGTAATGTGAATAGATAGATAACGGGAAAAAAAAACGTAAAAATTACAAACAAACGATGAAAAAATTTTTCTATATTGCTCGAGCTAAGACGAGAGAGACATGAAGGGGAATCTTTCTTTCATATCAATATTTATTTTAACGGCAGAATTCTGTTAATTAAGAAACCAAACGGAAAAGAAAGAGTAATAAAACCTCCTACAGTGTGTGTGTGTGTGTGTGTGTGTGTGATAAGATATATGAAAAGAGACGAAGAAAGGAATAATCTTAATGCAAACGATGTTTTCGAAATCAATGTAGAAACATTGTCAGAAATACACGAAACATAATACACACACACACACACACACACACCCACACACCCACACCACAACACAAACAACAACAAGACGGTGCATAATGCATAAATACACAAAACAAATAGAACGACACGCAATACTTAATACATAAACCAAGAATAATAGACAACAGGCAACACACAACTCTACATAACATATACACAGGAATTCCAGAGAGCATTCGGAAATTCGGATTTCAATTCCGTTACGTTCTTTTGCTAAACAAAAAAGAAAAAGCAACAACAACAACAACAGCAACAATAAGAGTTTGTTAAGAAGACAGAAGTTGTGTGTCGCTAAAGAAGCCAGTTTTGGGTTCCGCAGAGGAATGGTATCTACCTGGCTCTGTCTGTCTGTCCGCCTGTCTGTCTGACTGCTTGTGTCTGTTCTGTGTCTGTCTTTTGCCTTTCTTTCTTTCTTTCTTTCTTTCTTTCTTTCTTTCTTTCTTTCTTTCTTTCTTTCTCTCTCTCTCTCTCTCTCTCTCTCTCTCTCTCTCTC
>NC_069002.1:1601497-1602422 GCF_001194135.2 Octopus bimaculoides | reverse complement strand
ATTTCAGGCCTTGTGCATTTAACAGAAGGGATTGTTAACCTGGTTGCTGAAGGCGGCGAGCCGGCAGAATCGCTAAGCACGCTAGACGAAATGCTTGACTGTATTTCGCCCGTCGCTACCTTCTGAGTTCAAATCCCGCCGAGTCGACTTTACCTTTTATCCTTTTCGGAGTCGATGAAATAAGTATCAGATGGACACAGGGGTCGATGTAATCGACTGAACACCTTCCCTACAAATTATTGATGTTGTTACTGCTGTTGTTGTTGTCATCCTCGTCATTTGGTCATCTTCATCGATGTTGTTGTTGCGATAATTTTGTACTATAGTTGTTGCTATTGTTATTGTTGCAATTTATGAAGTGCCTGCTGTTGTTATTTAACCCCAAGTCTCCCCGAACACACCCCAGTTATGATTTTATTCAACACATTCTCCCCTCCCAGATTCACACACTAATTGCAGCGGTCCTTCAGGTTTTCAAAGCCCTGTAAAAGACTTCGGAAGGCTGAGCCTGCAGCCTGGCCTCTCGCAGTACTCTTAAAGCAGCCACTCATACAATCTCAGACATTCCAACGATGACCAACCCGCTTCTTTTTTCTAATACTGTACACAGAACACAGAATTACGTCCCCCAGCTTGTCTCATTTTTAAAACATTACAATGAGATACGAAATTTAGCAGCTATTGCTAGCAAATTGAGCAACCATGCAGTGGATCTGAATGGCCGTAGGAGTGACAACAGCGATGTTTGTGTTGTTGTTAGTGGTGACGGTGGTGGCAGTGGCGGTGGTGGTGGTGGTGGTGGTGGTGGCTTTCGGCAGCGAAATTATTAATTACCGTTTTAGCTCGGCCATACAATTGATAATGAAGAGATAAATCAGCAGAGACCAGGGAAATTGTTGTAAAAACCGCTACGATAATAATAAGC
>NC_069002.1:1592950-1600541 GCF_001194135.2 Octopus bimaculoides | reverse complement strand
AGACAATAAAACGGGAAGAAGAAGAAGAAGAAGACGAAGAATAAGAAGAAGGAGAAGAAGAAGAAGAAGAGGAGGAGGAAGAAGAAGAAGAAGAAGAGGAGGAGGAAGAAGAAGAAGAAGAAGGTGACAGCATAACTCCAGCAACAATAACAGCAACAACGACGACGACAACAACAACAAGACACTTGCACAAATTGAAAAGAAGTTAGAGAAGTTTTCCAGGAGGACAACAAACTAATAAACATATAAGATAATGTAAAACACGCATTCATCTATCTATCTATCTATCTATCTATCTATCTATCTATCTATCTATCTATCTATCTTATATAAACAAACAAGCACACACACACACACACACACACACATAGTGAAAGTAGTGACCTAGTGGTTAGGGTGTTGCATTCACTATCGCTGGATCGTGGGTTCGATTCCCTTAGTGGGCGCCGCATTGAGAAAAACACTTCATTTCACGTTGCTTTCACATTGGTTTCATGTTAAGAGAGGTGTATCTCTTAACAATTTTCGAGACTATAACATGGGACATTGGTGTTCGTCTCCATTTTGAACGAAAACTAGATAAAATCATATGCAGGTGTTTTTTTAAAATCAGGGTGGTGGAGGGTATAGGAAAGTAGAAGAAGAGGCGATGAATGAGGCAGGAAGTGAGTTGACTGGATGATACGGTCCTCGGTAGACTATGGCAGAAAAACGAGGGTGAAGTCGATCTCGCTTTTGGTCATATGTCTGTTTGCTTATATTCATAGTTGAGCTGAGGTTCAATGACAGCAACAATAACAACAATATCGATAGCAGCAGCAGCAGCATAAAACTGCCCACAGTATGGACATACGAGGTTGAAACCTTTACGTAGCCACTGGAATTTCTAGAAATAGCAGCCCGTTCTTCCTCAAATCTGACGATACTATCCGATTTAGAATAAAAAGAAAAATGAAAACAATATATTATACAAACATATGGAATGGTCACGGCAGGGGCGTCACTGCCCATAGGGTCTATTGAATCAGAGGCTAAATTGGGTCAAACCAACACACCATCGCCGCGACCACCACCACTACCACCACCACCACCAACAACAACAGTTTACAAGCACTCTATGTATGTAACCTGATAGTCAGCTGACCTTTCCCTCGTTGCCGCCATATTGTCTTTAGGCGGTTGTTTGGCCCCGAGACAAAAACAAACAAACAAAAACCTCATCGCGTCCCATCTGGTGTATATTCTCTCCCTTAGCACTTGCTATTATCTCTCTCATTTATCTCCCCTTCTCACTCGCACTCTCTCTCTTCACTCACTCTCTCTATTCTTTCACTCATCTTCCTTCCTTTCTGTCTTTCTTCCTTTCTTTTCTTTCTCTTTCCCATCGTTTCTCCTTTAATCTAATTCTTACCAATATCTTACGGCAATGAAGAGGGTAGGGGGTGCGAGGAGGGATGTGAGCCTGAGAGAGGAGGAGGAGGAGGAGGAGGAGATGGTGGTGTTGGTAAGAGGGAGGTTGGTTCGAAGAAAATGTTAGGGGTAGATGTGGGTAAGTTGAACATCGAAGACTTGTGAAAAAAAGAAGAGAATGGGGGTGGGAGAGGTGGCGTAGTGTTATTGTAGGAGGTGGCGGTGGTAGTGGTAGTGGTGGTGATAGTGGAGGTGGTAATAGTTGCGGTGATGGTAGTAGTTGTGGTGGTAGTAGCAGCAGTGATAGCCGTAGTAGTGGTGGTGGTACTGATGGTGGTGACAGTGGCGGGGGTAATAGTAGTGGTAGTGGTAGTAGTGGTGGTGACAGTGACGGAGATAATGGTAGTGGTGGTAGTAGTAGTTGTAATAGTAGTAGTAATAGTAATAGTAGTAGTAGTAGTGGTGGTGGTGGTGGTGGTGGTGGTAGTAGCGGCAAAGATAGTAGTAGGGAAGAACCCCAGTACTTCTGAAGTGATATTTTATTTGTCGGCCGAGAAAGGATGAAGGGAAAGACTGAGGTCAGCAGGATTCGAACCCAAAGCACAAAGAACCAGAGCAAATGTCTCAAAGCGTTGTGTCCAACGGCCTTAAAATTCTTCCAATTCGCTAGATTATCTGTCTGTCCACACACTTATACATACATAAATATATGCATAACATATATGCTTGTATATAAGGTCTATATATGTGTGTGTATATGTATACATACACACACGCACACACACACATATATATACATATATACGTAGATGTATACACACATACATAAACTCACAACTGCACACGTGTATAGACACATATTTCGTATGTACATATTTGAACGAGGCGTGCATTCACATCTGCATGCCTGTCTCTCTCCCCACGAATATCTCACCACACCACTCCAACCCTACGCCACTATGCCCACCACCCACTACACCACAATCCATCCCACCCTGGCCAAACCAATAACAATAACACCATCAGTCGCTACACCAGTAACTCACAGCTACACGACCCTAACCACTGTGCCACCACGCCACATTATACAAACCCGACAGCCTTACCTCCCCTTTCTCGATGTCCATATTTTAGGCCGTTGCACCCTTGTTTTTTTGTTGTTTTTGTCTTTGTTTCGCTGGAGGGCAGACGGCTTCCAGTTGTATAATTTAGCGGCAATCTGGAAATTAACCTCTGTCTGCATCAATCTCATTCCTTGTTTGTTTGTTTGTTGGTTTGTGTGTGTTTGTGTCTTTGTTTGTGTGTTTGTGTGTGTAAGTGTGAGTGCATGTATGTGTATGCATTTATGTGTACATGTATGTGTGTACATATGTGTTTTCTTATGCATGTCTGTATATGAATATGTATGTATATGCATGTGTGTATTTACGTATCTCCTTCTCTCTCCCTCTCCTCTCTCTCTCCCTCTCCTCTCTCTCTCCCTCTCCTCTCTCTCTCTCTCTCTCTTTCCCTATATATATATATATATATATATATATATATATATATATGCATGCGTGTATACATGTCTGCATGCGTACATATAAGTATGTGTGTATGTGTGTCTGTGTGTCTGTGTGTCTGTGCGTGTATTTGTGTATAAGTATATGTTATTATATGTATGTATGTATGTATGTATGTATGTATGTATTTACCTATCTATCTATACATATATATTCCTTTTGTTTCAGTCATTCGACTGCGGCCATGCTGGAGCACCACCTTTATTAGAACAAATCGATCCCAGGGCTTATTGTTTGTAAGCCTAGTACTTATTCTATCGGTCTCTTAGGTCGAACCGCTAAGTAACGAGACGTAAACGCACCAACATCTGTTGTCAAGCGATGGTGGAGACAAGCACAGACACACGAGTCCATACATACACACCACGACGGGCTTCTTTCAGTTTCCGTCTACCAAATCCAATCACAAGGCTTTGGTCGGCTCTAGGTTATAGTACTAGCGGAGATACATCGCTGCTATCTTTAGCGTCTGAGCTTCCACCATTGACAAATCCAGAGAAGGCCGTAATCACGTGACCTGGTAGTCGAAGTGTCGGCGGTGGCGGGTGATTTATCTCCCTGCCAACGATATACACGAAAGTGCGTATTTGCACCGAAAGCCAATATAAGAGTTTCTCTCATGGCAATCAACAGCATTCTGTATTCTAACAGCACCCACGTTTAAGCGGGGATAATAGACGTACATATGTATATACACATACATACATATACGCGCGCGCGCACGCACACACACACACACACATACACACACACAGGTCTTTTCTTTTTGACAGCGTGCTTTGTAAATCAGGTGCTATTTGTGATTTTGTCTGGTAGTCTGTCTGTTTGTCTATCTATCTATCTATCTATCTATCTATCTATCTATGCACTAAACCTAGTATACACAGCCATACATACATACATACATACATACATACACAGCCATACATACATACATACATACATACATACTAAAGATAACAACATCGCAATAATATTTGCTTTCTTAATAAAACCGTGACCCAAGAAAACTCACCACTGATGCCGAAATAATCGCAGAAACCAATAAATAAATAAATATAAAGGTCATTTTTGATTTCGGAGAAATAAACTGTTTTTTCTTCTTCTCATATTTATATGTATATTTATTTATTTATCCTTTTTATTTTTCGCCATCAATTCATTTAACATTACCATATCGTTATGCACCTTAAGCCATTTTCTTTAAAATATTTCTCTGCATTTTGGCAATACAAAATCGCAGCGAGTTCCCATCATTTATTTATATAACAAATGTCGATGGTTTGTTTATACCGGTTTGTAGTTGTTGTTGTAGTTGCTGCTGTTGTTTCTCTCTCTCTCTTTCCCCCTCTCCCCCCTTTCTCTTGTTGTTGCAAGAGACAAGATTTTTAGGCCGGAGGCATGTTTACACTACAATTAGATTTGACTAGTTCACCATAAGGCAAAAGGTCTTCCGGTCTTCCTAAGAGAATGAAAAAAAAAAAAGAAATGAAAATAAAAAAAAATAAAAATAGAAATATGAAGTGAAAATATATATATATAAAAAGCGACAATAATAATAACCAGCAGAAACATGTTGTTCTGGTGGTAGTGGTGGGGGGTAGGGGAAGGGGGTAGATGCAAAATGCGTTGAGGGCAATTTTGAAAAGACCACGTCCCTGCCAGCCTCACATCCATTCCAAACAAGAAAAAAAAATAAAAGAAAAAAAAAAAGAAGACAAAATAAAAAAAAAAATGCAGGGAAAGTCGTACATAATTAATGACATTTTAATAAATAAATTAAACCGGGTGGAATGGGTACGTGAAGGGGATCTTGTGAATAAAGATGGTGGTGGTTGATTGCAATGAACATGCGCAGAGTCAGAGGAACACGGCACCATGCAATGCCCTGCGGTGTGGCCGTTAATTAGTTATGTTCCTCTAAGGTGTGTGTGTGTGTGTGTGTGTGTGTGTGTGTGTGTGTGTGCGTTTGCGCTTAAATCTCATGACCAGGGTTGCTTCTTTTTCCCTGATATTTTTTTCTTGCCTTTCATCATTCCTTCAAGAATAAGTTTGTGTTGCGCCGCCAAATAATTGTGTAAGGCTGGGTGAGCAAGTCAACTTAATTTGCTTTTTTCTCACCCACACAACCAAAATTGCTACCCTCGTACCTTATGTCAGGCACAAAAATATCCATCACATTATTCGACTTCTTACGATGTTTGTGTGAGTTCGATCGTTACGCTTTTTCAATAATTTTCAAACCAAACCGTATCGAAGACGTAATCGATATCTTTTGATATAATGAAACAAGTTCCAGTGTTGCGCCCTAATCCTTTTTGTTACCATCTTTCCGTTAGAATGTATTCTCTTTGTTTCAATTAGTCTTAAAACTAATGAAAAACTAAATAAAATAACTATCATTCTTAAATTAGTGTCTTGAATAAGAAATTATAACGACATTTTGATGGAATTATAAATTTAGATAACTTAAAACGGAGTTTGTTTCATAGAACGATGGGCAGTTTCATTCGGGTCCCTATCAAAAGGGTTAACTCTCCTTAACTATTCAAACCATAGCATATCCTCGTCAAACAAAGAAGGGGACGTATCAAAAGCGTGATATTATAATATAACCCTAGGTGTGGAAACCAATAGGATTAAGGCGTTCCAGCCGTGATTATCTATTTTACCTCAGGCATTGTGTACTCCCGGATTACATTATCTAAAATATGCATTTTTTTTTAAAGACAGAAGGCTGCGACTTTGGAGGAAGATCTGGTTCGTATTTCTAGCAGATTATACGACTGCATAGAGGCTACCCCGTTTGCCCGATGAATTAAATAGTCTCCTTTAGACAATGGAATGAAACACCAAAACAGAAATACGTGGACTTTTGCTCGATAGTTTGCTTGGCTTTATTTTTCTAATACATTAGAGCTGTGCGTTAGCAGAATCGGTGGAGCAACAAACAAAATGACTTGCACTATTTAGTTACTCGGCAGCTAATTTGTGCCAACATGCAACATGGCTCCAGCGATGACATGCCTAAACATAATTGCTCGACCTGTTAGAAATAGCAGCGAGATAACTCTCAAATCACACGTTACTATCTTAAAAAGAGGCCCAATATGAAGACCTAGAGAAAAAAGAAACAACAAAGAAAAAAAAATGCAGCGATGGGATGGTTACGGTTGGAATGTTAATACTAGATATAGTATCATATTTGCACGCTGAGAATTGACTCGGGGTTAAACAACAACAACTGTAAGAAAGTTGTTGTACTTCAATATTAACACAACCACGACGACGACGACCACCACCACCACCATCACACACCACAACCACCACCACCACCACCACCACCACCACCACACACCACAACCACCACCGTCACCGCCAACATTACATGCACGCACCACTACTCGCTACCACAACCATCGCAACAATCACACACACACACACACACCAGCAGCAGCAGCAGCAGCACCACCACCACCACCACTACCACCACCACTGCACCACGCCACTACAATACAAATGTGATCAGGTGTTTGACGTGGGACTCTCTTTTTACCTAATTGTCTAGGTTCGTCTTGACGAATGATCCCAGATAAGATCCATGTCATTAGTGGTGACCCCCAAAGACAGGGACCCAGGTGACGGGGTGGACAGCGTGGTTAGGAGAGCAGTGAGTACGTCAGGTGGGATACAAAAGGGGTTCGTTTGATGTGATCTTTCATATAGACCTTACGGAGGGACAGAGCCCCGCTCCTCCGTACAGAAAATTAGACTAGAACATAACTACTTTTGTAGTAGCATGAGTGGTGGTGGCGATGGTGGTGGTAGTAGTGGTGGTGGCGGTGGGGTTGTGGTGGTGGTTTAGTAACAATAGTGGATGTCTACGTAGAAAGACAACGTATTGGGGGTGGGGTATATTTATCTGATTGAAATTGCGGTTGTAGTGTTAAGTGCGTATATGAATGCATAGACCCATTCGAGTGATATGTATACATACATGCATAGATACATACATACACACACACACACACACGTGCACACACATATACACACACATACACACACATACACACGTACAAAAACACACACACACACACATATATTTATATCTATCTCTTTGTCTATCTATCGATCTATGTATTTTTAAGCCGAGTATGTATTTCTTGGTTTCTTTTATTAACTTTCAAAAGGCAGGGGATGAATTTGAAGGCTATTTTGTTGCCATATCTAGCACATCGAGCGACCACATAGAGGCACATGTCAGAGCTGCTCGTTTTTCTTTATTGTTGTTGTTGGAATTATTGCGGCTTTCCTCGTCTTCGTCGTCATTTTTGTTACGTCATTACAGCAGCAACACCAGCAGCTGTAGTAGTAGTAGTAGTAGTAGTAATAGTAGTAGTAGTTGTTGTTGTCGTGCGGGTTGTTGCTGTTACAGCGTCGGGAAAAAAAAAAGGCTTTGAGTTTTTGTTCCAGCTCTTTACGTTCTGAGTTCAAATCCCACCGATTTAAACTTTGTCTTTCATCCTTCCTTTATTGGCACAAGGCCTGGAATCTTGATGAGCGGGGAGGGGTCCAGTCAATTACATTGACCCCGTTGTTCAGCTGGTACTTAGCTTAGT
>NC_069002.1:1591064-1592145 GCF_001194135.2 Octopus bimaculoides | reverse complement strand
ATTGCTCTCCATCAAGTGAGCCCTTTCATTTCTTACTCTCTCTGCAACTACTTCACCCCTCCGCCACCCGTTCAAGCATATCCCCTATTAAATACCCTTTTCTCATACACTTCCTCCCACCACCACCACCACCACCACCACCTCCTTCCATTAGCCACTCTGTCTCCTCATCCACTGTTCCCTCGCCCATCATCACGACCTCTTCCTTTCTACTCTTCCTCCTCCTTCACCCACGTACAACAACACACTTGAGTTAATTAGTAAAAGGACTTCGGAACAACAACAACAGCAACAACAACAACAACAACAATAACCAAAATAATATCAACAAAATACGAACAAGACCAACAGCAATGATCTGTTGGACTGGCCACCGGGCCTCAGAGCTGTTGGACTGGACACCGGGCCTCAGAGCTGTTGGACTGGCCACCGGGCCACAGATGTGGAGAGGAAATTTATGAAGTTGAACGGATCAACTTTCATTATGTAACTGATATTTTATCTCAGTCTATTTGTCTGTCTGTCTGTTTGTCTGATTTTCTTTCTCTCTTTCTCTCCCCACGCACACACACACACATACACACACACACACACACTCGCGCGCGCATATGCATATCCACATGCATAAAACAACAAACATATTAACTCATATATATATATATGTACATATATATGTTGTTGTTGCAATTATTATTAAGCCGCTGAACTAGCAGAATCGTTAGCACGCTGGACAAAAATTCTTAGCGGCGTTTCGGCTGTCTTTACCTTTTGAGTTCAAATTCCACCGAAGGTCAACTTTGCTTTTTATCTTTTCGGGGTCGATAAAATAAGTACCAGGTGAGTACTGGAGTCGATGTAATCGACTTAACTTCTCTCTCAGAATTTCAGGCCTCGTGCCGTTTGTAGAAAGGATTGTAATTAATAGTTATTTTTAAAGCCAAAATAATGCAAGTTATAAAAATATCTGTCTATCTGTCTATCCATCTATCTATGCCTAGATTTATAAAATACATACAACCATACACGCATACATGCACTCACCACCACCACCGCCACCACCGCCACCACCACCACCACCACT
>NC_069002.1:1583887-1589866 GCF_001194135.2 Octopus bimaculoides | reverse complement strand
CACAATTCAAGGCAACACCAGCTGCTACCAGAACGTATGGTGAGCGTATTTGTCGACGATGTGTCGATCTGACATGATATTTGCTAACACAAATTATATTTCTCCACCTTCTTTGCCGTTCCACTCAATGTCTTCCCCAGGGCTGGTCATCTGTTTGAAAAACTGATGCCTGACATTGATCATGTCTTCGGTCTTCCTAATTTAACGAAGATCACCAATTTACTTTTACTTTCAGACACACACACACACGCACACACACACGCAGACGCAATACCTCTGCACGCGCGCGCATACATATCTGTCTGTTTCGAGATACAAACAAAACTATATATACGTAAGTACACGCACACACACACACATACTGTGCCACCACTACCCATATATATATATATATATATAAGATATGCCTAATTATAAACAGACACACATACATTCATATAGACGTTCATACACGCATACATACATACATATATACATAAATGCTTGCATACATACATGTATATATATATATATATATATATATATATATATATATATATATATATATATATATATATATATATATGTGTGTGTGTGTGTGTGTGTGTGTGTGTGTGGACATACACATGTACACACAGATACATTTATATGAAGGAAATACACTTAACAATCAAGAAAAATAAGAACTCGATGCGATATATATATGTATATTTATAAGTAGTGTTCATGCACGATGTCCTTCGAAACGTAAATCCATGTCGTGCAGTAGGACTGAACTCGAAGCCTTATGGTTGCAAAGCGAATTTCTTAACGACACGGCGATGCAATGCTTCAACATAACAACTGGCAAATTGCCTTACCTCTCGTTCGGGTTGTCTATAGTTTACTATTGTAACACCCTGCGTCACGCTACTTTTCTCACCAACCAACCAACCAGCCAGCCGACAGACCGACCTACCGACCAGCCATCCGACCAACTAGCTACCCCTAATCTACCCACTTACGGAAGATAAGTCAGTATCATCAAACTATCGTTTGGCAACCATGCAAAGCGTTCTCCCACATGAATCAATTCGACAAGTGAAGTTTCTCTACGGGTGTCGACTGGCTAACCCCTAATACTCGCTGCCACCCGTCGGTATCCGCCTCTATTCGCCACCTCCGCTCTGCCATCCAACGGTACCCGCCGCTCACAGTTACTAAATACGACCTCAAAAATCACCCGCAAGCAAAGCGCCAAAGCGTGAAATGCAATTTTATTTCTTATCGTTGTCATTTTAGCGACGGCGTTCCGTCAGAAACACCCCCGGGTTTAGACGGGTATAGACTATATGTGTGTGTTTGTGTATTAGTAATTGTGTGTATGTGTGCGTGTGTGTGCATGTATGTATTCATATGTATGCGTGCAAGTTTGCGTTCATATGTATGCGTGCACACCAAACACCCAAATATACATATATACACGCGTACATAATACATAGATACATACATACACGCATACATAAACACACACGCACACACGCGCACACACACATATATACACATGCATTCATTCATGCATACATGCACATACATATGTGTAATAGCTTAAGAAGCTTGCTTCCCAACCAAATGGTTCCAGGTTCAGTCCCAGTGCCAGTGTCTTCTACAAAGCCTTGTAAGTGGATTTGGTAGACGGAAACTTGAAGAAGCTCGTTTTATATATATATATATATATTTGTGCTGCTGTTTGCACCCCCCACCCCACCCCCGCCATCGCTTGACAACCGATGCTGGTGCGTTTAGGTGCCCGTAACCAAAAGAGACCGATAGGATAAGTACTAGGCTTACAAAGAATAAGTCCTGGGGTCAATTTCTTCGATTAACACCCTTTAAAGCGGTGTTCCAGTATAACTGCAGTCAAATGGCCCTTAAAAGTTCATATGGCCCTTAAAAGTTCATATGGCCCTTAAAAGTTCATATGGCCCTTCAGTGTCCATATAAGGTTTTGTTGTTAAAATTAATCTACAATAAATTGGTTATATTTCTACAATACACAAAATATTTTAACAATTTTTAAAAAATACAATTTCTCATGATATTTAATTATAGAAATATAATAGGATAATTTAACATTAAGCAGTTATGAAGATCCATCGAAGTTAAATGCAAATCAAAGGGGTCCATAAGTAAAAAAAAAAAACGGTTGAGAAAGACTGGGTTAAAGCAATCCCAAAAGCTGCATCTTCCAGAGCTTGCAGTAGTTGTACAGCGTCTGTTACCAGCAAATAATGCAAGGTCGCCCGCATAGTTAGTATCAGTGATCTTCTTGGTTAGATATCTCCTGCTTCTAGCTTTCTGTTGAATAAAATCAATGTTACGTCGACGTACGTAACATAATCTAGTGTCATGACGAACAAGAAGGGCACCGGTGTATCTCTCTGTAGTAACTCACGCCTGAATATAAAAAAAATGTTTGAATCATCATCTGAGGATCGCACAATCGATTTTGTATTCTTATACCACCATCATAATTGCCACCGTTGTTTCTTGCAGTATTCCATAATTCCTCACTCTGAGAGAAAGATGCCCTAACTGCGAAACATGCATGTTCCTCTTAGAGGGCTCTCAACATACAAATTTAAGTCAGGTCAAACTTTCACCATAAAACATCACTTCACCTGTGCTTTCGAAGAGCTTAATATATGTTCTCAGATGTGGAGGGTGTAGTGGAGACTACATAGGTCAAACTAGTTTAACCTTGAGAGACAGGCTAACGGTGCACAGGCAACAAATCCGGGACCCCACGACTAGGAAAATTCCCGTAAGCAAACACCTAGACCAGTGCCCCGTAAACATAAACCCGAAATACCAAATATTCCCACTCTATCAGTGCGACGATGACGATGGCTATGGTGAGGTGAAGTTATTGATGATGGAAGGGACGATGATGATGATGATGATGATGATGATGATGATGATGATGATGATGATGATGATGATGATGATGATGATGGTGATGATGGTTATAAAAGTGATGACGGTATTCATGATGATGATTATTATAGCAGTCGAAGTTTATTACAGTAACAGGAACGACTGTTATTCCAGTAACAGGGCACCGTCAACTCCCCCCCCCACACCATCACCCCATGCCCTCCATTAATACCAGTTCTACCTCCGTACTCAGCATATAATGTAATAAACGAGACATTCTTAGTTCGGGGTAGTTTCAAATAAATTGAGGGTAGTGGAGTGTGTAAATACACTTACACCCTTCTATCCCACTCTCAGTCTGTCTGTGTGTCCCTCTCTATCTATTTGTTTCTCTGGATGCCTGTCTCGGTCTCTAGGTCTCACTTTCTCAATCTCTCTCCGTCTCTCCGTCTCTCCAGCTGTACGTCTGTCTGTCTTTGTTTATCTGTCTGTCTGTCTGTCTGTTGGTGTGCCTATATCTGTCTGCCTGTCTGCCTGTCTCTGTCTGTCTGTCTGTCTGTCACTCTCCCTTTCCCCCTGAGTCTGTCAGCGTGTCTGTGTGTATGTCTGTCAGTCTATCTGTGTCTCACTCTTCTCTCTATCTCCCTTTCTTTCTCTCTCCTCTCAGTCTCTGTCTCTCTCTGCCTGTCTCTATCTCTGTCTATCCCCTCTCTCCCTCCCTTTCTGTCTCTCTCCCACTCTCTGTGTTTCTCTCTGTCTGTCTCTGTCTATCTGTCACTCTATCAGTTCCCTCTCTCATCTGCCTATCTCTGTTTCTCTCCCCCCTCTCTCTCACCAAACTCGAACACAATTTACAAGTTATATCTTTCAAATCACAAAATTCCATGCAGCACGAAATTTTGTCAGTGAACAGGTCGCGGTCTCAAAGCGACGAAAATATTTTGGCAAATTAAATTTAAATGTTGAAGTGAATCTAACGGATTTTAAATGGCTTATAAACACCTTCCACGCTGCAATTGTTTTCGTTCCAGCACACGATCTCAAATCAGGACACTTGCTATGCAAGTACATCTCCGTAATATTTCAAATATGGGAGTAAATTCGATGGTATGTATGTATGTATGTATGTATGAATGCATGCATGTATGTGTGTGTATGTATGTTCGTACGTACGTACAGACATGCATATATTCAAACACAGAGTCGGCAGTTGAACTACAATTCCAATGTTGGCAAATGTAAGATATTAGCAACCATTTTTTTTCATCCAAAACTACAGAATAAATGCGTACCATTTATAAAGACGTAAATAACACGTAAATAACTATGTATTACGTATGCCAGATACTTCCTATAGTTTCACTTACGTATTAGCAGACTAGCCTAGAAAATTCTGCATGATCACCGTACCATGTCTTGGAGTGTTGCCTCAAATTCCTGACAACTAGCAGCTTCCAGTTCACTTGGTGTGTGCCGGTAATTGGCGAACACTTCCGCTTTTAAAATAGCACCAAAGGAAAAAAATAGCAAACTGGCTATAGAATGTGAATAGTGTAAGATATGACATGGTTAATGAGAAACTGTGTATAGTAATAGCCGATATAAATAATATTAGTTGGTTGGTTGATGGATTGATTTCTCCCGTCACGCATTACACACACACATACACACGCTTACAGAAGCACATGCATATATACAGAAAACAGAAAACAACAGACGGACCAGTCAGCACCAATGTAGCTCCTAACGGACTGAGAGTTGTGTGCCAAAAAAAATAGAGTCCACATTTCATCCGTTAGACATCTTTGTTTGCCACCAAAACGAGGCTAAGATTGCTTAAACAACTTCCTTTCTGTTATTGAGCTAACAGATGCTGGATGCATTTTATGTAAAGGTATGGGTTTGGGGTAGAATTGAATAATGATGTTGGTAGGGGAAGTGATTCAGCATATACGCACACTAAACACACACGCAAAGGAGGACAGACAGACAGGCATTCGTTCATACATACATACATGCCTACATACACACACATACGTTACAATGAAGTCATTTGTAGTACATTTTACCCTTGTTCATATCAACTGGTTACAGAAACTGCTGTTAAAACTGGACAACAATTGAATAAGAATTATTCACTTATAACTCAAATTAGTCAAGTAATGTAGTCGGTTTTATGAACCTTTGAGTCTTTAAACACCCTCTGCAACATGCTGGTTGGTTGGTGTCATAACATAGTTGCAAGGTGTCCGGGCTGTGTCACGTAACCGTATAGACTCTTAACCAGGCTCTTTCAGTGCAGAAAACCTGGGAGTTTCAACCAGAAACCAACAAACGTTTTTACAAAAATCTTTTTAAAGAAAAAAAAATTATAAATTGATAATTTGTTGTTTTATAAATTTGTGTGAGTGTTTAGGACGTATAATGTGTATAAATGTGTGCTGCATGCATATACGCAGGCGAACCTGTGCAGTATGAAGCTTCTCAAAGTATTAACTGGCAAAAGCCATAACTGCCATCCCTTTTCGCTGCAGTTCTGCAGACGCTTTCATACTTGGCACGCTTCATTTCGTGGGCCTGATCACAACCTTCTCCCCACGGGACTGAACTCATTCCGGATACTTATTGATCAGACCTAGTGTATATGTATGCGTGTGTATATACATACATACATACATACATACACATGCATATATACATACATACATATATATATATATATGTATATATACAGGAAAGTGTGAAATGTAGAAGAGGTGTAGAATAGAAGGGCGCATCATCATCATCATCAGAGTGAAAGAGAGAGAAAGAGAGGGGGGGAGAGAGGTTAACTAATGTCTAAATAGCTGTCCTCACTGAATGAGGAAATTGCGTGCCACATGGAATATTCCTCACCTCTGCTACGTCACCTCTTGCAGTTTCTACAACACCGCTACTACTACTACTACTACTATTACCTCCTAACATGCATAATCACCACCACCCACCACCACCACCACCACCACCACCACCAACACCACAACCACCACCATTACTATTATCGCCACAACGATTAGCACTTCTTCCGACGCCGCTATCATTAAC
>NC_069002.1:1582857-1583479 GCF_001194135.2 Octopus bimaculoides | reverse complement strand
AAAAAAAAAAAAAAAAAAGAAAAAGAAAAATTTGCTTTGCGATCTTCAGTTGAATAAGCCATTAATATATAAACGAGAAGTATACGTACCCACGGGTAAATTCATCCGCAGTCACCAATGTACACATGCATTTCCTATGCTAAGCCACTGATATAATCATTTTATGATTATATCCTTATCTTACTTCAGTGATAATCTGATATCTTTGTAAAAATATATTATCCGGTGCCATATCTGGTTACCAAAACTCTACTCCGCAGAGAGGAGACCAATTGATGGTAGCACCAACGTATCAGAAACGCCAGTACCGTCATACATACATTCTCGAAGCAAATAACGAATGCCGTGTCCACCACTCCGAGTCTAGAATCAAGAAGACCTTTTTGTAAACCAGAAAAGGGATAAGATTAGTTATGATGATGGTGTCGGCGGTGGTGGTGATGTCAATGACAGTGGAGATAGTAGTGGTGGTGGTGGTGGTGGTGGTGGTAGTAGTGGTGAGTGTGATGACGATGGTGGTGGTGGAGCGGTGGTGGTGATTGTTTGATAATGGTGATAACAGCGGCGGTGGCGGTGGTGGTGTGCTGATTACGAAACTGCTAGTGGTGGTAGTGGTGGTGAT
>NC_069002.1:1581429-1582756 GCF_001194135.2 Octopus bimaculoides | reverse complement strand
GGTGAGAATGCTGTTGGCGAGGCCTCCTTCGTCAATACGGGGTGGTTAGGGTGAAGGTGGGGTGGGGATCTGGGGGGTTGGGGTGAGTGTTCTTGTGCAGCAGAACTAAAAAGCCATTCCATAGAATCAAATAAGACAGATGCCTCCAAACAAAGCAAAACATGACGGATTATAGGATTAAACCATTGTGCAGAAGAGGGGTGGCTAGGATAGGAGAGGGGAGTGAAGCCTTAGGTTTGTTTAGTGTTTCTTTTTGCTTGGTTTTCCCGTTTTTAGGAATATTTTTGCTTATCAATTATAGTTGTTTTGCATCCTTTGTTTGTTGATGTTGTTGTTGTTATTGCTGTTGTAATACGTTTTACAGTCGTCGTTATTGTTGTTGTTGTTGTTTGTTTGTTTTCAGCTTGTTGCACCCGATCAAATAGAAACATTTTTTTTTTGCTGTTCACTAATCATTTTAAGGTTCAAATGAACAACATCAACAACAAAACAACAACAAAATAAAACAACAATAACAAAAATCAAAACAAAGAAAGAAAGAAACAAACAAACAAAAAATAGCACAATAAAAATATGAACAGCAGTAGCAGTAGCAAAAACAACAACAACAACAACAACAACAACAACATCAACATCAGCAGCAACACCAGAGAAGCTGCAAAACAAAAAACAATAACAAACAAACACACACACAAAAACAACAATAATAATACCAACAACATATAAATTAATAAGAACAAAATAAAAAAGCACGAAGCAAGAAGCAAAACGAAAAAAAAAACAATCTGAAAAAAAAGAATAAAAATAAACAAAGGAAACCGCGAAAGCGCAGTCTCAAAAACGACCGCCATTATCCACCGGTTTTAGAACCTAACTATACAAAGAAAAACAGAAAAAAAAAAAACGCCCCAAAATTCGCAACTAAACTAACTGCAGTCTTCAAGATAAATCCCTAAACCCTATCACATCACTATCAGCACACGTTCCTTTCTATTGAGAGGGTATTTATTAAAACGAACTCGAGGTCAAATTGGAGGAAATCTCGACGTTTACCATTCGCCATTCACCGACAACACACAGCCATTACAAGCGCCCCGACCACACCGGAAGAAGCTCTTCTTTGATGGAGATAAATTTAATTAACCATATTGTTTTCTGTTTATATATGTATGCATGTATATAATATATCTATATATATTTACGTATACATCTATGTATGTATGTGTGTATCTATGTGTGTGTGTGGGTGTGTGTATATATATGCATATATATATATATATGCGTGTGTGACTATACACATATACATGTATATATACATACATTTAAA
>NC_069002.1:1580757-1581408 GCF_001194135.2 Octopus bimaculoides | reverse complement strand
ATATATATATATATATATATATATACGTACATACATACATATATGTATATATATATGCATATATATATATGCATATATATATATATGTATATATATATAGTATATAGATGTATTAAAAACGTAATGCATAACTCTACACACATAAACATACATTTTCGCATATAATTGTGCATAAAGTTTTACACACACACGCACACACACACACACACAAACGTTATACACCTACATACACATACGAGTGTATATAGTTATATACAAGATAAAACTACCTGATTGTATTTATATTGATGTAAGCATAAAACCAAACGTTATTGGTTAATACGCATACATGCAAACATACATAAACGCACACACACACACACACACACATCCTTACATACATAAATACATACATTCATATATATGCATATGTATGTATCAATTTTTCTATCTATCTATCTATCTATCTATCTATCTATCTATCTATCTATCTATCTATCTATCTATTTAGATGAAAATGTTTATGACGGACTTTATACGTTTATATGTGTATGATATTAAGTTTTATGTCTATGAATATTTACAAGTAGAAGATGAAAAGGAATTACGTTTTACTTGTGTGTGTATATATATATATATATATGTGTGTGTGTGTGTGTGTGTGTGTGTGTG
>NC_069002.1:1579197-1580747 GCF_001194135.2 Octopus bimaculoides | reverse complement strand
ATGTGTGTGTGTGTGTGTGTGTGTGTGTGTGTGTGTGTGTGTGTGTGTGCGTATGTGTTTAGATGCTTGATTAAGTGATTGCTATTCATGCTCAAAAACATAGACCAACTTATGAAAGAACATTCTTCTACAACACCACTATGCCATATATATATATATATATATATATGTATATATATATATATATATATATATACACGCATAAGTATATATGTATCTACATCTAATTAGGTTTACGTACGTTTGTGTGTATGAATATACTAGGGAACATATATATCCTTAGATGTTCGGGCATAGATATTGGTGTGCTTCCTGATATGTAGGTCTGTATGTGTATGTGTACGTGTGTGCATGTATATGTACTTGTATACATACACGTATACAAAAATACATACACACGCACAAACACACACATATACATACATATATACATACATGCATACATTAAATAATATAAACTTATGTATATAGATGTATATTTGTAAATATATGTATGTCTGTGCACGTGTTTCTCCAATCAGTTGTGTGTGTGTGTGTGTGTGTGTGTGTGTGCATATATATATATATATATATATATATATATATATATATATATATATATATGTGTGTGTGTATATATGTTAGTGTAGTTATATTTTACTACTGCTGTGTCTGTTCATCTATCTATCTATCTATCTATCTATCTATCTATCTATCTATCTATCTATCTATCTATCTATCTATCTATCTATCTATTATACCGTGTCCGCGGTCTGCGGTCTCCAATCTCCAATCTCCAAACTCCATTCTCTAGTCTCTAGTCTCCAGTCTCCAGTTTCTTTCTAAATGGGTTTTCATGTAGTCGTAACTTTTAACCCCATTGTAACCCCTTTGCAATTCCCATCGTGGTATTTTGCTCGCTTGCAAAAGCACACTCTTCACATCTAATTCATTGTAATTAGCTTACAGAATTATAAGCAGTACAGGCCTTGTGTATATATTGTGTAAGAGCCGCGTTTCCTTGAAATAAATGAAAGTTATCCCTTGAGGAACGGAGGCCGTTATTGCTTCGTATTACTTAAGCGATGTTTTGATCACATTGATTTCGCGCCAAAAGCAATATAAGACTTTCATTTTTGAATATAATTACGTACAGTTTCGTACAGCTTAAATAACAGAAAATATAACAAACAACAAAGAATATAAAAAGATAGTAATAGTGCGGTGGTGGGGTGGGGGAAAGAAAACAACATTAACAACTGTAACAATAACGAAAGCAATAATATACAAGACCTTAAAAGAAACTCAACGGATACAAAGAAAAGATAGGAAAAATTATATACATACATATACATAGATAGATAGATATGCTTATATCTATATACATGTATATAGATATACATATATTTGTACATACATACATACATATATATATGTATGTACATACATACATACATACATACATATATATATATATATATATTTATATATATGTGTGTGCGTGCATGTATATATAAGTCGTGGAATCTTTATAGACTGAGCTTGTAAGAAATTTACTCTTCATAAATATA
>NC_069002.1:1576856-1578361 GCF_001194135.2 Octopus bimaculoides | reverse complement strand
TGTACATACATACATACATATATATATATATATATATGTATATATTCATATATATATATATGTGTGTGTGTGTTTGTGTATATGTATGAATGCGTATATCTTTGAGATGGTAGATTTATGTGTATGTATGATCGAATAAATAGAACCTTATAACGCCTCAAATTAAATCCTCCACCATCACTGCTGCAACCCCTCCCATCATCAGCACCCCACCGCCCTTCACCGTCATATCCACCGCCACCACAACAAACAAACAACAACAATAACTGCTACAAATAACCGTTTCTAATTAATATCAGAAAATGCATTACAAGTAATTCTTTAATCCATAGTATTACATGTATGCTCAGTCACACATCTCCCTACAACACTGCCAACCTGCCCCTACGCTACTCTATCTATCTATCTATCTATCTATCTATCTATCTATCTATCTATCTATCTATCTGTCTGTCTGTCTGTCTGTCTGTCTGTCTGTCTGTCTGTCTGTCTGTCTATCGATTTTCCCCTCCACAAAAAAAACAAAACAAAACAGAAATAAAGATTGTTGTTCTCGAAATCTGCGAAGGCCCAGCGTCCCGCTCTTGAGAAATGTTGTGATCTCAGTATTCACCATAGAAATAAGGTAACCATCATGTCAGGGATATAAACAGGAATACGACAATTAAAACACAAGCATGTAAATACTTAGAAATTAATTAACCAGTAAAACTCAATGGATCTTCGTCGGTATCGATGAGGAACATCAAAGTTGTTCGATAATGTGAACTACTTGTTCATTAAATTAAAGTGCATGTGGTTGAGTATTCCACAGACATTTACACTCTTACTGTAATCCTTGATCAGAAGGATTACAGTAAGATTACCTTGTCACAACCTTGTGACAAGGTTGCTTCTTTGAATTACGGGTCCATCTAACCAGCTTCAACGCAGATTCTCTTCGACTTAATTGCCTTTACAAGACTTATATTCGTCACGTGGTTTACAGCAAGAAAAGACGATTCTTGTCCAATATGCTATATGGTTGAATTGGAAAAAAGATCTCATGATTATGAAGCAAATTTCTTAACCATCCGGCCATGTATGTGCGCCCAAAATAATTAACAGAAAAATACCGTTTAAGAAGTAATATGAAAGACATTAGATTCATAATTAAAACAGCTAAATGCCGAAGTCTTAGCTGGGTTGCTTTTAATTATGTACCTGCTAAATCAGGTTAGATCTAGGGTTAAAATAAAGAACAAAATACTCCCCAGTGTGGATAATCGACCTGCTAAAAATAGTAGTCAAATCTCCCTAATATCACACGATTTAAAAGAGAAATGATACATTAGATAGTGTGCTCCTTGATATACTCACATAAAAATGAACGGCGTCTGTCCATGTTTATATATATATGTATATGTATATATATATGCATATATGTATTTATGTATATATATATGCATATATGTATTTATGTATATATATATAAATATGTATATGTGTATATATATATATATATA
>NC_069002.1:1574043-1576381 GCF_001194135.2 Octopus bimaculoides | reverse complement strand
TTATATATATATATATATAGTTATATAATTAAAATGATAGCATAGCATTACTAAAAAGAGAAAGAAAAAATGAAGAAAAGCAAGCAAAACCACCCCCAAAATAAACACACTTTTAATAATTAAAGGTGAAATAAATAGCTGAAACTACACATTTCGGGTGGTAATCTGGGAGTGGTGTCATGTGATGTTGGTGGGCGGGTAGAATATGAACAGGGTGGGAGCATTGATTTCAGCTTTTAAAAGCTTTCACAAAATTTATAAAATAAAGATAAATTAATAAATTAATAAATAAACACGGAGAAATTGGATGGTGTTCTCAAGTCCAAGATTTTATGAGACAAATGGGAGAATATATCCTTACCGATATTGCTGCCGTTAAAGGGTTAAGTGGCAAACTATAATGATGGCACTAACAACAACAACAACAACAACAACAAGAACAACAGCGGCAGCAGCAGCAACAACAACAACGACAACAACAACAACAACAACAACAATAATAATGATGATAAAAACGATGTTGTTGATGATGATGATGATGGTGATGATCATAAAAATGAAAATATAAATAACAACAACAATAGCAATCATAACCATCCAGATCATCTTCATTGCTTGTCTTATAAACGTTGGAACCGAACAGTCCAACCAATTGACGTAGAAACACGTGCACACAAAGAAACACATGCAGACACATTCACATTACATACACATTTCTATAAATGAATAAATATTTATGCATCTATGATCTGTGTGTGTCTATATATATATATATGTGTGTGTGTGTGTGTGTATTTAAATCTATCAATCTATCTACATTAATACATATAAAACCACGTAAACACTCACACAGACACATACACAAATCTATTTATTCATTCAGTTATCTGTCTGTCTGTCTGTGTCTCTCTGTATATATATATATATATATATATATATATATATATACATATATATATATGTATATATACATATTCATAAAGTTCAGGTCAGACTGTGGTTGGGTGGAGAGAACATGCTAAGACCTTTTTCTTGTAGTGGACTTAACATGAGTAATCCTGATCTAATCATTTATACAAAGCCGTCTGAGTTAGTTAGACCTCTCCCTTTTCGAATCACATACCTTCTGGCATTTTATTTCGAAGATACTCGTGGAAATAGTCACAAGTAATACAGTGGCAGTAAAATTAAGAAATTCACCTTGTAAATACAAAGTTTGGGATTCGGTCTCACAGATAGAAAGCTTCGGCAAGTTTTTCGTAATCATATTCTCGAGTCAAACAAAAAAAACATGGGAGAGAAATTTGATAGACGGGCAAAGTGTATGGGAGAGCGTTTCTGTTTTTGTTCGCTCTCTTTATCCTTTGCTTGGATTGAGCACTACCACACTGACCCCTGAGAGTGTATGTCTTTAGTGGAAACCACTGTGTCGGAAGCATCCGGGTCAAAAACAGATTTGAGAGGATAATTTCTCTTCAATTCCTTACTTTATTACATCATTGTGTGAGACTCTGGAAGCGCCATAAACGCCCACCTCTGCCTTTTCCGTTCTCGCTAAGCAATAAAAGATCCCCCACCAAACACCAAACTAGCCTAACCCCCAGAATAATAGCTGATGTAAATCCAGAACAATAGCTCAGAGACAATCGAATTCCATGTTGCATTAATGCTCATCCGGAATTTGAACTTTAACCCTAGCTATATCCCGGAGCCGGTAACTACACAATGCAAATATAATTGTATCAGTGCACTACATACGGAATTGGATCTGTTTCTCTGGAATGGTCAGCAATATGTTCTTTCACCTTCGACAAGTCGGCCGATACACGCTTTGAGGTCAGCCACATTTGTTAGGGTTATAACCTAAGGATTTTGCCTGGGTGACATGAAGAATAACAAATATGTGTGGTTATAACTGCGATAATGAAGAGATGCACAAATATGTTCTCACATTAACACGTTCTGTGATACGCACACATACACACGCACACACACATGCACACACACACACACATACTCAGTGATACGAATACACACACTCACACGTATATTATAGACATATGTTTCCTATGACCATATCCTTCAAAAGCGAGTTTTCATCCACCTCTGTCTTTGTCTGTCTGCCTGTCTGCCTGTCTGTCTCGCTGTCTCTGTCTCCCTGTCTGTCTGCATGCCTACCTATCTTTCCCTGTATATATATATATATATATATATATAAAATCAATCACTCTATCTATCTATCTATCTATCTATCTATCTATCTGTCTATCTATCTATCAATCTACTTATCTATGTTCGTATCTAATTTTGACCATCTGTCTGTGGTTTTCCGTCAATC
>NC_069002.1:1568484-1568902 GCF_001194135.2 Octopus bimaculoides | reverse complement strand
TATATATATTACCTATATATGTGTGTGTGTGTATGTATGTATGTATGTATGTATGTATGTATGCATTTATAAACATTTAGCTTATATATGATTAAAACTACATATACATATATGCATTATTGTACGAATGTGTGTGTGTGTGTGTGTGTGTGTACGTTTTGGATTTCTGAGTTGGTAACAACGATCTTTTATTCCATTCTTAAACGTTGTATGTATGCTGAAAGATGTATGTATGCAAGTACATACATACATACATACATACATACATAAATACATACAAACATACATATATACATATACATATGTATGTATGTATATGTATATATATATGTATGTATACATATATATATGTATATATGTGTGTGAGTATTGTATATATATATATATATATATATATATATATATATATATATATATA
>NC_069002.1:1562978-1566461 GCF_001194135.2 Octopus bimaculoides | reverse complement strand
TATATATATATATATATATATGTATATATATATATATGCATATACATATACATATACATATAAGGACATATATAAATATATGTATATATATACATATATACATTTATATATATATTAATAGAAAATATTAATAATAAAAAGTAATATGATAATAGTGATGATAATAATAATAATAATAATAATAATAATAATAGTAATAGCAACAACAACAACAACAACAACAATAATAATAATAACAGCAATAAGAAACATTGTTAGTGAAATGGTTTTAGCTTACTCACGTAACACCTATAATCATACACACTTACACATACATTCATACACACATACATACATACACACACACACACACACACACACACACACACACACACACATATATATATATATATATATATATATATATATATATATATATATGTATATACATAAACATGCATACAGATGCACATATACTCATATATATATATATATATATATATATATATGTGTGTGTATATATTCTATACATATGTGTATGTCAGCGTGGGTATATGCATATGGATATGGGTTCAAGCATACCCTGATATACATAGGTGCACACATGCACATATATGCATACGTTTATGCATATCTGTTTGTATATTTCTACTTCAATGTAGAAGCTGCCAGCACATGAAATGCACACAACTAGAGGTGCGATACATACGTGTGTGCGCCTGCACGCGTGTATAGCAATCACAGAAGTTTACACACTCACATTTATACGCAGATAAAAGGGAAAATGAATATCTCACTCTATACCCAAGTTATTCAGATACTATAATAGCAAAGGTTGTTGTATACACACATATATATATATATATATGCTTATATATATATATATGCACACACATGTTGTGCGTATAATTTTACAGACGTGTATGTATAATTTTTTTTTGTGACAGAATGATGATATGGACTGCCTCTCTTTTTCTCACTTCTCCTCACTCCTTATTAGTAAAAAGTCAACCTCTTCCTCCTCCTCCTCGTCATCATCATTATCATCATCATCACCACCACCACCATCATCATCATTATTGGTAGTATCCTAATAGGGCCAGATTAAATTTGCCTTCAGGTTTTTGTCTTTCACCATTCTAGTGCCAATGAAATATAATACCAGTTATCTTTTAGCGTCGAAGGAATCGATTATCCTCCTCCGCCTCCTCTTCCTCTTCTATATCCGTGTTTATCTATCTATAGAATGGATAATGAGTATATTGGATATTTCACTAATAAATACACACACACACATAAACATACGCACACACACACATGGACACACAGATAATAATTAAGTCACTTCACGAATAAAAATGTGAGCAAGTTGAAACGCACCTATATTTAACCTATGGCCATGAATGTTGGGTAATTATCAAAAGAGTACGATCGCGAATAGAAGCAGCAGAACTGGAGTTCTTTCGAAACATCTCTGGAGTGACGTTATTTGATAGTTTCTCTACATCAAGCCTCTGCTTCCCTGCATTGAGAGATCACCGTTCCAATACTACGGACATATGACTAGAATACTTACACACCGCCCCAAAAAGCAAAAGCAAACAAGTACACAAGGATTACCATCCACAAAACAACAGAACCAGACCAGGAAATGAATCTAACTTAACCCTCTTACAATATAAATATATATATCCAGGAAATTTTTATCCCTAACAAAATAACATTTCCCACCTAAGTAGAAGTACAACAATATTTTCAACACTGAAAGGCAGCGAGCTGGCAGAAACGTTAGCACCCCGGGCGAAATGCTTAGCGGTATTTCGTTTTTCATTACGTTCTGAGTTCAAATTCCGTCGAGGTCGACTTTGCATTTCATCCTTTCGGGGTCGATAAATTAAGTACCAGTTGGGTATTGGGGTCGATGTAATCAACTAGCCCCTTACCCCAAAATTTCGGGCCTTGTGTTGAGAGTAGAAAAGAATATTTTCAAAACTGAATGTTAAGCTCAGCTATTCTTGCCTGAATGACTTTTCTTTCCCGATCTCACACTAAAACTTGAACCATAATCCCAAGCAGTACCATGCACAACTACTCAAACTGTAATTGCATAATCTGTTAACTTAGACGCTAATGCTTCTCCAAAACTCTGATAGTATTGAAGACAATTATACGGAGCTTATAACAAACATTTTCAAAAACCGATGCTGTTTATTGGTTCATACGTTTTTGATGGAGCAACTGAACTTCCACACTGCGACCCAATTCGTTGAAGAAAAGACTCTGCCATTGCATGTCAGCACTCACCTCATTAACATGGAGCACCATGAGCAGAACCACCCGGTATAACATCAGATAAATTTACTGACGATACTTGACTGAGAGTCACTCATATCGCTAAACGGGAGACACCAATTATCACTTATTTGTTGTCACTGGAGACAATTACTTGTAGCAACTTCCATCTTTGCTCTCTACACATTGAACACCCATAACTATCACAGCTGATGCGCTCGAAGCGCCGTAGCTTCTCAGCGTTTACCCTTACATGACAGTCTTTATGTGCATATATTCATGTATATACATATACAGCATACATACATATATATGCACGCACATATATACATATATATATATACATATATATATATGCATATATACATATATATATATGTGTATATATATATATATATACATATATATATATGTGTGTGTGTGTGTGTGTGTGTGTGTGTGTGTGTGTGTGTCTGTCTATCTATCTATCTATCTATCTATCTATCTATCTATTTATCTATCTATCAATGTCTCACTGTGCTACATTAACATCCATTGCACATTTCGTCCTCCGTAATGATCGATAAACTGTGTCCTAAACAGAACACTGAAGTCTATACAATCAACTTAATACCCAGTAAAAGCAGCAATCCAACATGGCCGCCACATTCCAATGACAGAAACTGGTAAAAGAAGAATAAACGAAAAAAATAATACATATGATTGTGTTTATCTGTGGGAGGAGGGTAGCGTTCTGCTTGTCTTTCATTTCACTTTCATCTTAGCTATAACAAGACGATGGGAGTTCTAAACCAGAACTCGGCGCCTATAATTAATATTTCAGACACCTCTGCAGGAATTCATCTCATTCTCCTTCTTGTTACCATTATTATTATTATTATTATTATTACTATTATTATTATTATTATTATTATTCCAGCTGTAGTTAATGGCGATGCTATTGTTGTTTATGTTGTTGCAATTGTTGTTGTTGTAATCGCAAATACATGTTTGCACATCTGTTTAGTATTTTTGGGTTGGTTTGGATGTGTGTGTGGGGGGGTATGTGCGTGTGTGTTTGCATACGTATGCGTGAATGTGCGTGAATGTACCCATATATGTAATGTATATATGTATATATATATATATATATATATATATATATATATACATACATTTATATGCATACACACATGTATATACGTACATGTATATCTATCTATCCATATATAT